>NC_041391.1:103488256-103492802 GCF_002162155.2 Triticum dicoccoides | reverse complement strand
TAAACACAGAAAAGAAACCCTATATTGGCCGGCCCATCGCGGGAGTGCTGCGCCCGTTTGCAAAAAGAGTTTGCCCTCTTTTAATGTGTCGGTGCTTAGATGAGGTGCTAAGTTTGTCTAAAAAAACAGATGAGGTGTTGAGTGTATTAAAAGAATTATCAACTAAAATCTTCAATGCATTTGTTTTGGTTGCCAAGCTCTCTTCATTTAATTAGGTATAAACTCATATTTGTGTTTTCACCTACGTACACGTGCTTAGCATCGTTTCTTTCTGAGATCATCATACTACTTTCCTTCTCTCATTTCTTAATTAACATGCCACAACATATAATTTTTGTTGTTTAGTTGATAATCTTAGCAGAGGGTCCTTAGAGCGTCATTTGCCTATGGGACACCAGGGATCGGTTTCAAAAATACAGGATCTACGAGACCAATTATTAATCAGTCCAGGACTCCTGTTGTAATCACATGGAGTGAAACCTGACAATTGCATTTCAGGAATAAATTCAGTGGGTGGCACAGTGAATCAATTGATTGCACAAGGGAACGGGGGGTCGTGGGTCAGAATCAGCCCAAACGCACTTTGTTTTTGTTTTTGTTTTTTCTTAAACACAGAAAAGAAACCCTATATGGCCGGCCAATCGCGGGAGCGCTGCAGACACCCGTTTGCAAAAAGGGTTTCCGCTCTATCAGTGTGTGGGTGCTTAGATGAGGTGTTAAGTTTGTCTCAAAAGAAAAGATAAGGTGTTGAGCATACTAAAAGACTTATCAACTAAAATCTTCAATGCATTTGTTTTGGTTGTCAAGCTCTCTTCATTTAATTAGGTATAGACTTATATTTATGTTTTTATCTAGGTACACGTGCTTAGCATCGTTTCTTTCTGAGATCATCATACTATTTTCCTTCTCTCATTTCTTAATTAACATGCCACATTAGATTTTTTTTGTTTAGTTGATAATCTTAACAGAGGGTCCTTAGACCGTCATTTGCCCGTGGGACACCAGGGATCTGTTTCAAAAGTACATGATCTACGGACCAATTATTAATCAGTCCAGGACTCTTGTTGTAATCAGATGGGGTAAACCTGACAATTGCATTCCAGGAATAAATTTAGTGGGTGGCACAGTGAATCAATTGATTGCAGCAAGGGGAAGGGGGTCGTGTGTTCGAATCAGCCCCAACGCACTTTGTTTTTGTTTTAGTTTTTTCTTAAACACAGAAAAGAAACCCTATATGGGTCGGCCAGTCGCGGGAGCGCTGCAGACGCCTGTCTTCAAAAAGGGTTTGCCCTCTTTCAATGTGAGGGTGCTTAGATGAGATGCTATGTGTATTAAAAGACTCATCAACTAAAATGTCCAATGCATTGGTTTTGGTTGCCAAGCTCCCTTCATTTAATTAGGTATAGACTCATATTTATATTTTCACCTATGTACACGTGCTTAGCAACGTTTTTTTCCAATATCATCATACTATCTCTCTCTTTTTAATTAACATGCCACATCAAAAGAAAATTCTAAGTTGATAATCTTACCAGAGGGTCCTTAGAGCGTCATTTGCCCGTCGGACACTAGGGATCTGTTTCAAGAATACAGGATCTACGGGACCAATTATTAATCAGTCCAGGACTCCAGTTGTAATCACATGGAGCGAACCTAACAATCGCATTTCAGAATAAATTTAATGGGTGGCACAGTGAATCAATTGATTGCAGCAATAAATATGAGTTAGGTAGGTTGGCGTTCGTGCTGTACCCCAATAGTATACTCGCATGTAACAGAATGGCACAAAATCATTACTCCAGCAGGAGTACTCCGACTATATAAGGCTGGTCATAGTGGGAAGTAACTTAGACTAGTAACATACATATGTTACTAGTCTATGTTACTACCTTCATAGTGGGTAGTGTCATAGGTGTGGTAACATAGTTGCCTTCATTTATTACTTTGTAGACTCATTATGCATTGGAAACCGCTATGTGATGGTAACATATTATGTTACTCTATTTGTCTCTCTCCTCATTAACTACTTGCCACATCATTTTTTTTGCTTATGTGGCATCTATGTTACTACCTATGTTACTCCCACTATGACCAGCCTAACGCAGTCGGGAGTTGTAGGCAGTGACACTGGCACTAGATCACCAACCAGCAGAGCAGAGCAGAGCAGCATGTGGAGGCTGAAGGTGGGGGAGGGGGGAAGCGCTCTGCTGCGGACGAGGAACAACTTCCTCGGCAGGGAGGTGTGGGAGTTCGACCCCGACGCGGGCACGCCGGAGGAGCGCGCCCAAGTGGAGAGACTGCGCAGCGAGTTTACCGAGCATCGCTTCCACAGGCCCAGGGAGTCCGACGACCTCCTCATGCGCATGCAGGAACGTACTAGTACTACTGGTTTTATACAGTATTATATAAAAATGATTTGCATGCTTGTTCTCTGTTCTTTAAAAGAATGATTTGCTACACGAATGTAGTTTGAGAGAGAGAGAGAGAGAGAGAGAGAGAGAGAGTTTCAGAACATGCGTACAATTAGCCTGGTCAGACAACGAGTTTGAACCAATGTTACCATACAATAGTTATCTCTTCTTCAAAGTTTAGTGAGTATTACCTTCATTTCAAATTACTTGTCTTAGTGTATCTAACACTAAAACGTGTATAGATACATTCATATCTAGACAAATTTAAGACAAGTACAATACTAAATATCTTCCTGCTAATGAGCAAAATAAAATGAATAATTATTATGCTATACTACTACTTATTTTTCGAGGATGAATATGATGTAGACAGAATAGTGTGCATGATTTAGATTAAATCTATCTACTATGTGTACAACTGTAGATCACTAAGATTTCGTTTTGAAAATATTCTCAAAAAGGTAGAAATAAAAGATCATTTTGAGATATAGCCCATCATGAAATAATAAACTTTGAAAGAAAATCAATGTTGAATAATTTAAAAGGTTCACCGTGTATCTATCTTTTACCTGCAATATACTCCGCCGTGTGCACCTCTCGTTCTAATTGCATGCATGGCTTTAATTTCAAGGGCTGCATGTACTGGCTCAATATTAGTGATCTGGAGGAAACCATATTTTGAACCGAGCCTAGTGTACCCGAATGGAGGGAGTACATGTTTCGAAAGGTTGCTAGTCCATAGTATTCGTACCCCAGCTGGCACCTTCTCCACTTCCTTCGTCACTTTGTTATGTCGAGGTCACGTACAATGATACTATCGTAGAAGTATCATGTATGATAAATTATAAACAAAAGACAGAGATATATGAGATATATGAGGGGGAAAAAGATTTGCCTTCTCATAAGTAAGAGACGATCTTTTGTCAACAATATCTCTCACCACATATTTGTGCATATCTGGTTACTCGAGATAAAACTAAGAGATAAGAGCATTTACAGCCGGACGCCTTAAACCCGTCTCATACGCATGAGCGGGCTGCCTGGTCACTGACTGGTCACCTTTTTTCGACCCAGATGGACGCCTCTAATGGCCCTCAAACGCCCGGGCTGACCGGCACCCCTCATATCCAGCCCAAATACGGAGCGGATATAGGGGCACCCGGGCACGCCCGCCACGTCAGACTGACAAAGGGGTCCCAGCCGGAAATGCCCTCAAACCCGGCGATCCGAAGCTCGTCTCCTCCGTCGGACCGGTGGCGCTGTGTGACGCAGCTCCGGCGGGCCGCGTAGTGCCTTGCCCCGCTATTTAAGTTGACCGGCTGCACCGAAACCCTACCATCCATCCACATTTTTCTCCTCCTATCCGTCCCTACCGCCACTTTCCACTCCACCCGTCCGCCTAGTAGCCATGCCTCCACGCTGCCGGGTGAGGAGCGGGCCATTTCTAACGCGGGAGCGCTAGCTGGAGCTCCTTTAGCAGTTCCGGGCTAGGCATGAAATCCGGGTCGCCGCGGGGCTACCTTCGGATGCAGTGGATCCGAAGGAGGAGGAGGAGGTGGTGGAGGAGGATGACTTTGAGGAAGATGGGGATGAGCCGGAGGAGGAGGATGTGGGGGACGATGGTGAACGGGATCTGCAGGCAGAGCAGCAGGCCATCCTTAATTCCCCCCGGCCGGAGTCGACTGCGGAGGCAAGAAGTCGTCACCGGCAGTAGATGGAGGCGCAGTAGGCCGTGGAGGAGGCGGAGATGCTCGCGTACATGGATGAGTTCGAGCAGGAGGAGGATGAGCCGGAGTGCTCCTCCCTGCCCGTCCAGCCGACGCTGGTCACCGTCGTCGTAGACATCTCCGACGATGAAGACTAGCTAGGGCAGTGCTTAGTATGTCGTACATAGGATTTTTTTGCATGCTTTGTATCGATTTAAGGGACGAAATATAAGAGAGGCGGATACGGAATGACTAATTTGAGGGGCTGAATTTACCAAATCCCACTGTAGATGCTCTAACCCATTGTATATCACATTTTTTGCTATCTCTAGATTACGCGGCAGGCTTATAATAGGACTGTTCTATCAACCACCATGCACATGCCCTAACACAGATCATCAATGTCTTATGAATGTCAAAGTGAATCTT
>NC_041391.1:103487596-103488172 GCF_002162155.2 Triticum dicoccoides | reverse complement strand
GCCCGTGAAAACATCCACGCACCTTATCCTCGCTCTCCTACATCTAGATCCAACACCTCCTCCCCCAACTCCTACCCCGACATATGTCTCGTCCTCATGTTCATCATTCCTATAGGCAGCACAAAGACCCTCGCTCATATGGGTGTAGTGAGGAACTCCACCTCCTCCAGTGCTTTCGCTTCATCAAAATCCACCACGATAAGGATCTCCTTCTTGAACATTCATGGTATGTCTTTTAAATCTCTGTGTTGGGATTCCCTCACGGATCGATTACACGAAGGGAAAGTAGTGGCTAAACCTCAGTTTGCTGCACCCACGCTACACCCTCGCAAGAAAACATAGTAAAATATATATTAAAAAAACTGAAATTTTGTGAGAATGATTATGAACAAATGTTATAACTGCTTGTAAAGTTTGATGGTCAAATGACATCCGAGGAGCTCTGTACAAAAAATAAACAAAACTACAAAATCTTCTTGAATAGTGCACATATATTTTGAGTTTTTTACAGAGCTCTTCGGATGTCACTTGACCATCAAACTTTGCAAGCATCTAAAATATTTATTCATAAACATT
>NC_041391.1:103482105-103487586 GCF_002162155.2 Triticum dicoccoides | reverse complement strand
CCACAAAATTTTAACGTTTTCCTAAATGGTTTGCTATATTTTCTTGCTGGGATATAACAGAGGTGCACCGAGCTGGGGTGTAATAAAACCACACTCTCTTGAAAGAAGCGAAGCCAACCACCGCCTACTTCGTGAGTACGGCCTGGTCCTCGTCAACGAAGGCGACACCTGCGGGCCTCGACGGAGGAGCTGACGGAAGCACGACAGGGGCCTCAGGCCGACTGTGAGGAGCCCGTGGCGGTCCGGGCGCTGCGCCATGGCGGCGTTGACAGAACCAAGGGAAGGTATGGGTGCGTCCTTGGAATGAAAAAGTTGGTCGGATTCTCGTCGAAATTTGGCGGTTGGTGATCGACGAGGCTACCGGGTGTCGGCCGGTGTGCCAGCTGCATGCTGGAGGCAAGAAACACCGGGGGCGGCCCGAAAGGAGATGGTATGCGGAACCTAAGGAATCTTGAGGGAATCTTTTGCTGCTACTCCCTCCGTTCCAAAATAGATGACTCAACTTTGTACTAAAGTTAGTATCTAACTTTAGTACAAAGTTGAGTCATCTATTTTGGAACGGAGGGAGTACTTGGGTTGGATTGCTCAAATATGAGAAGCAGGCGATTTTTTTCCTCCAAACTTTTAGGGGTTAAACATTTTGAGAGTTCGGCTAGGTGCGGCTTAACTTTTAAAAAATAATCTTTTGATAGGTTAAGTAAAATTTCTTGGTGGCCATTACGCCTAGTATCTAGACTAACCCCATACATCAATACTAGTCTTTTCTATGCACTTTATCCTCACTTGTATACACCCGGATTAGCTTTCAGATCCGTCACCCATTTTTAAATTGCTCCAACCCGAACATGCTTAACTTTGAGGTTTCTTTTGGATTGGCTCCCAGAAAAGAAGGTGCACATTATTGATACAAGCATTCTATCATTTCTATTAAATCGGGATGTCACATACCCCCCTCCCCCCCAAAGGAACTAGCGTCCTCGTCGGCCCATCAAGAATGTTTCCTCTTGTCACACATCTGTGTGCACCAGTGCAGTATCCACACATGCCCCATGTATGCATCATTGATCTGCACACGCTCGTGTAACCACAAGGTCGGGTCTGATACCAATTGTAACGTCCTGGCCAAACCCACCAGTTCTTAACCGTTGCACTTGAGATCTAGACTGGTCTCACAGACAAACACTAGTCTTTTCGGCGCAATTTGACCTCACTCGTGCGCGTCTGGGATCAACTTTCCAGTTGGTCATCCGTCCTCAAATTGCTCCGAACCAAGCACACTTAACTTTGAGGTTCTTTTTGGATGGGCTTCCCGGAAAAAAGATGCACCTTATTAATATGAGCAGTCTATCATTTCTATTAAGCTGGGATGTCACACTAAGCCCTTTTACGGTTTTGATTAGAGATGCCCTTATCCCTATATTTAGATCTATGAATGGTGGCTGGTATTTTCTTTAGCCAACGGATATGTAGAGGCAAATATTATGATATTGACGTTGGAATTGTCATACTATATATGGGGCAAAAATTGCCATCACTAGTAGAAAAAGGGCCTAATGTGAAACCCATTAGTTCCCTTTGTAATTGAACCAGCACTAATGTGTCCAACGGCTAGGCGGCGGCACTAAAGAGGTGGTGACCTTTAGTACGGGTTGGTGGCTTCAACCGGTATTAAAGACCCCCTCCTTTTAGTACGGGTTCGTGCCACCAACCGGTATTAAAGGGGTGCGCTGCCACCTGCAGTGCACAATGTTTAGTCCCACCTTGCTAGTTGGGAGGAGCTCGCACCAGTTTATAAGCCCCACGGTGGCTACCGTGTCGAGCTCCTCTCTAAGCAGGCCTTTGTGGGCCTATTGCAAGTCTTCTGCCCTGTGGGCCCTACCGGGCCGTAAGGGCCAGCATGCTGGCCCAACTAAGGTTGTGTTTCTAGTCGTATGCAGGCCGTGCCGGCCCAGTAGGTGGGCTATTTTTGTTTTATTTCAAAAATAAAAATAAAAAAATCCTTTAGACCACGGCGCGTCTCGTGCCACGTGGTGGCCCTTTAGTGCCGGTTCGTGCTGAACCGGGACTAGGGGGGAGGGGGGATTTAGTCCCCACACTTTAGTGCCGGTTGCAGCAACCGGCACTAAAGGCCCCTACGAACCGGTAATATAGCTCCGTTTTCTACTAGTGCACGCTGTGGAGTAATGGCCAAGCATCCGGTCAGGGTCTAGCGGTCCTAAGGGCGTTCGCTGGGATTGTTAAAATTCTGAAGTTTGTGGGTTATCAAAGTCCTATCTAGAATATTAAAAGCCTGATTTGCTGGTACTAGAAGGGAACAATTGGTGGTCTTCATTTTTTTAACTTGCATACGTTCAGAACATTTGCAAGCTCTAGAAGTTCAGATATCGTCATATATTGCAGATGGAAAACTATCATGAACTTTACACACTTATATTCATATATTGCAGATGGAAAACCGAATAAAGTTGTTCATTTGAGTTGGTGCTGCAAATGTTAGACAAAAGTTGCGAATATGGATCACTGCAAACACATCTTCTTTTATTTGAAACCATTGTTTGAGGACACAAAGCACGTTATATGTATTAATTCTGGGCAAGCATTGTAACACTTTTTTGTTCTAGAATCATGGGTGGTAATCTCACCATATATGGAGAATGGTGATCACAACTAGTGCTGCCATCCAACAAAACAAAGCTGGCGCATTCCAGTCAAACATGATTTTTATAGCCGAATAAAAAATTAGCTGAACCCATTCAACCAGTCGCACCTCAACCATCAAAATATGGATGTCCATAACCTATCCAACCTTGACGCACAACCAAACTCGGGTGACAGGAATGTAGTTGTAGGATACAATGTATTTTTTGCAAGTTGATCTTTTGTTGACAGAATAAAGTAATTATTAGGAGCCGAGCCTGGGTAATATGAAAAAACACCCACCTTCACCAAGTGTATTTTTTAAATAGGAAAATAAAGATTATTGGATGGCTAAGTGTGACCAAATTAGAAGTAACAACATTATTTAATACTGTCGGCAAAACAAATTTAATGAAAGTAATAAATTTAGTACTTACTTTTGATATAAATCATAGAGGGACATATATGAAAAAGACGCAAAGCAAACATTTGAAGCTAAACTATTTGTATGTAGAAACAAACCCACCAATCACATATATTCTAACAATGTATGATTCCTACAGTATGTGAAGCAAAATCGTCCTGATGCAATTCTTCCAGTTACAAAGCTTAAAAACTATGGAGAAGTCACGGAAGACATTATTTTAGATGCACTAAGACGAGTTCTTATTACATACTCCACTTTGCAAGCACATGATGGACATTGGCCTGGTTTCAGTGGGATTCTTTTCATCATGCCTCTCATGGTATGTATATTTACTCTTTTGAAATTTGATAACATATTTTGAAATATACCATATTATAATTGAAACTTGATATGAAAATTAAGAACCATATAAAATAAAGAAAGTAAAATCTAGCTATATATGATACTTCAGCATGATTTTCTTTCATTATAACCCAACTATCATAAACTTAAATGAATTTTGTAACAGGTCATGAATCGATTTTGATCTCAATTTTTTTTTGTGTTCCTATAATTTCATATGCCAATTTAGAGAAATGTTAATTATGAGGTCTTAGGACAAAAACATCCATTTAGATGGTTTTATAGAGATTGGTAATTCCTAAGAAACTTACGGGTTTCATTGGAAAATAAGGTGAAGTAGTTCATTTCAATATCCGATCACTTTATAGGATTGTTCTAGACTCCTAGACTCGTAGGTTACTCCTAATCATAACCATGTACACATTATTGATTTACATTATTAAGATTTATTGTTACATTACAATAACTTCTCAAAGATGTATGTATTCTAGATATTTGCTTTATATGTCACTGGATCACTCGATATGGTCATATCACCAGAGCATATACGTGAGAATGAATTCCTCATCAAGTCAAGGGGGGTGTGGACACACTTGCGCGAATTCGGGTAACGGCTACAAGGAAAAAAAATAAAGGAAACTGTACCCGACCAGGGATGGACGTAAACTCGTAAGCTACCGAAGGTAGGGATAATCATCCAGGTCTTATTAACAAAAAAGCCGCCCCGCCACTGCAGGCAGGTTAGTTCCTCTGTCGTTGCCGGAGAGTTCATGGCGAAGAGACCTTAGGATAAGTTGCTAAAACAAACGGAGGGGAGGATCGACCCGTTCAGTAGAATTCCGAAGAAAGACTGTTGGCAGCAGGTGGAGACATTTCTTTGGCGCCCTTCCAATAAACGCAGGCAGGGTAGAGCTCGGCAGAGGGTTCGAGAATAGGGTAGGGTTTTTTACGGTTGGGTCCCCTACCACTAGTCCGGCTAGCCTTCTTTCGGGCAGGAAGCAGGCCTAAACGACGGGCGGGCATCTCCCGCTACGCAAGCAGCATTGTTCGCCACCACCCGAGAAGCAAAAGATTCGAGAGTCAAGGCGGAAAAGACAAGCATAGTGGTCTAATGACAAGGGCCGACGACGGAAGCTCGGGACGGAGCCTTATGATGCGGAAGTCTCACATACGGTTCCCTGAGAAGGGAGTGGCTACCCAGTGGAGCTTCGACCAACTACCACCGGTCAATTCCGCTTTGGGGCCACCCCTGACTCTACCATCATTATAGGGGTATGGGGTTCGAGACAAAGAAAGATCAAGGCAGCATATCAGTTTTTCCTATATACTTTACTTGGATCCGTTTTTATGCTATTAGCTATTCTGTTGATTCTTCTCCAAACAGGAACCACCGATTTACAAATTTTATTAACCACTGAATTTAGTGAGCGGCGCCAAATCCTTCTATGGATTGCTTTTTTCGCCTCTTTTGCCGTCAAAGTGCCTATGGTACCAGTTCATATTTGGTTACCCGAAGCACCTGTAGAGGCACCTACGGCTGGATCCGTCATCTTGGCTGGAATTCTTTTAAAATTGGGAACCTACGGGTTTTTAAGATTTTCCATACCCATGTTTCCCGAGGCGACACTTTGTTTCACTCCTTTCATTTATACTCTAAGCGCGATTGCTATAATATATACTTCCTTGACCACTTTAAGACAGATCGATCTTAAGAAGATCATTGCCTACTCCTCAGTAGCCCATATGAATTTGGTGACTATTGGTATGTTTAGTCGGGCGGCGGCCGTTAGGTCACCTATTTTGAGTTATGGACACACAAGCAAGGCCAAAACATGTGTGCCGGGCGTGCGACCCATCAACCTACTAGCAATAGGGGAGAAAACTTAGCATGTCGCAACAAAAGCGTCGATTCGAGGCGTCAGCAAACCACCGCCGTCTGTTCCTAAAACAAAACCCCTTAGCGCCCCGGGACGGGAGTGGGGGACGGCCCTACGCAGACAGCAGCAGCACCGGCTCTACGAAGTCCGAATCGAATCTTTCGGTTGGCTTTCCCGTGAATAAGAATTGTTGGGCGC
>NC_041391.1:103477721-103480767 GCF_002162155.2 Triticum dicoccoides | reverse complement strand
TAAACACAGAAAAGAAACCCTATATTGGCCGGCCCATCGCGGGAGTGCTGCGCCCGTTTGCAAAAAGAGTTTGCCCTCTTTTAATGTGTCGGTGCTTAGATGAGGTGCTAAGTTTGTCTAAAAAAACAGATGAGGTGTTGAGTGTATTAAAAGAATTATCAACTAAAATCTTCAATGCATTTGTTTTGGTTGCCAAGCTCTCTTCATTTAATTAGGTATAAACTCATATTTGTGTTTTCACCTACGTACACGTGCTTAGCATCGTTTCTTTCTGAGATCATCATACTACTTTCCTTCTCTCATTTCTTAATTAACATGCCACAACATATAATTTTTGTTGTTTAGTTGATAATCTTAGCAGAGGGTCCTTAGAGCGTCATTTGCCTATGGGACACCAGGGATCGGTTTCAAAAATACAGGATCTACGAGACCAATTATTAATCAGTCCAGGACTCCTGTTGTAATCACATGGAGTGAAACCTGACAATTGCATTTCAGGAATAAATTCAGTGGGTGGCACAGTGAATCAATTGATTGCACAAGGGAACGGGGGGTCGTGGGTCAGAATCAGCCCCAACGCACTTTGTTTTTGTTTTTGTTTTTTCTTAAACACAGAAAAGAAACCCTATATGGCCGGCCAATCGCGGGAGCGCTGCAGACACCCGTTTGCAAAAAGGGTTTCCGCTCTATCAGTGTGTGGGTGCTTAGATGAGGTGTTAAGTTTGTCTCAAAAGAAAAGATAAGGTGTTGAGCATACTAAAAGACTTATCAACTAAAATCTTCAATGCATTTGTTTTGGTTGTCAAGCTCTCTTCATTTAATTAGGTATAGACTTATATTTATGTTTTTATCTAGGTACACGTGCTTAGCATCGTTTCTTTCTGAGATCATCATACTATTTTCCTTCTCTCATTTCTTAATTAACATGCCACATTAGATTTTTTTTGTTTAGTTGATAATCTTAACAGAGGGTCCTTAGACCGTCATTTGCCCGTGGGACACCAGGGATCTGTTTCAAAAGTACATGATCTACGGACCAATTATTAATCAGTCCAGGACTCCTGTTGTAATCAGATGGGGTAAACCTGACAATTGCATTCCAGGAATAAATTTAGTGGGTGGCACAGTGAATCAATTGATTGCAGCAAGGGGAAGGGGGTCGTGTGTTCGAATCAGCCCCAACGCACTTTGTTTTTGTTTTAGTTTTTTCTTAAACACAGAAAAGAAACCCTATATGGGTCGGCCAGTCGCGGGAGCGCTGCAGACGCCTGTCTTCAAAAAGGGTTTGCCCTCTTTCAATGTGAGGGTGCTTAGATGAGATGCTATGTGTATTAAAAGACTCATCAACTAAAATGTTCAATGCATTGGTTTTGGTTGCCAAGCTCCCTTCATTTAATTAGGTATAGACTCATATTTATATTTTCACCTATGTACACGTGCTTAGCAACGTTTTTTTCCAATATCATCATACTATCTCTCTCTTTTTAATTAACATGCCACATCAAAAGAAAATTCTAAGTTGATAATCTTACCAGAGGGTCCTTAGAGCGTCATTTGCCCGTCGGACACTAGGGATCAGTTTCAAGAATACAGGATCTACGGGACCAATTATTAATCAGTCCAGGACTCCAGTTGTAATCACATGGAGCGAACCTAACAATCGCATTTCAGAATAAATTTAATGGGTGGCACAGTGAATCAATTGATTGCAGCAATAAATATGAGTTAGGTAGGTTGGCGTTCGTGCTGTACCCCAATAGTATACTCGCATGTAACAGAATGGCACAAAATCATTACTCCAGCAGGAGTACTCCGACTATATAACGCAGTCGGGAGTTGTAGGCAGTGACACTGGCACTAGATCACCAACCAGCAGAGCAGAGCAGAGCAGCATGTGGAGGCTGAAGGTGGGGGAGGGGGGAAGCGCTCTGCTGCGGACGAGGAACAACTTCCTCGGCAGGGAGGTGTGGGAGTTCGACCCCGACGCGGGCACGCCGGAGGAGCGCGCCCAAGTGGAGAGACTGCGCAGCGAGTTTACCGAGCATCGCTTCCACAGGCCCAGGGAGTCCGACGACCTCATGCGCATGCAGGAACGTACTAGTACTACTGGTTTTATACAGTATTATATAAAAATGATTTGCATGCTTGTTCTCTGTTCTTTAAAAGAATGATTTGCTACACGAATGTAGTTTGAGAGAGAGAGAGAGAGAGAGAGAGAGAGAGAGTTTCAGAACATGCGTACAATTAGCCTGGTCAGACAACGAGTTTGAACCAATGTTACCATACAATAGTTATCTCTTCTTCAAAGTTTAGTGAGTATTACCTTCATTTCAAATTACTTGTCTTAGTGTATCTAACACTAAAACGTGTATAGATACATTCATATCTAGACAAATTTAAGACAAGTACAATACTAAATATCTTCCTGCTAATGAGCAAAATAAAATGAATAATTATTATGCTATACTACTACTTATTTTTCGAGGATGAATATGATGTAGACAGAATAGTGTGCATGATTTAGATTAAATCTATCTACTATGTGTACAACTGTAGATCACTAAGATTTCGTTTTGAAAATATTCTCAAAAAGGTAGAAATAAAAGATCATTTTGAGATATAGCCCATCATGAAATAATAAACTTTGAAAGAAAATCAATGTTGAATAATTTAAAAGGTTCACCGTGTATCTATCTTTTACCTGCAATATACTCCGCCGTGTGCACCTCTCGTTCTAATTGCATGCATGGCTTTAATTTCAAGGGCTGCATGTACTGGCTCAATATTAGTGATCTGGAGGAAACCATATTTTGAACCGAGCCTAGTGTACCCGAATGGAGGGAGTACATGTTTCGAAAGGTTGCTAGTCCATAGTATTCGTACCCCAGCTGGCACCTTCTCCACTTCCTTCGTCACTTTGTTATGTCGAGGTCACGTACAATGATACTATCGTAGAAGTATCATGTATGATAAATTATAAACAAAAGACAGAGATATATGAGATATATGAGGGGGAAAAAGATTTGCCTTCTCATAAGTAAGAGAC
>NC_041391.1:103475868-103476444 GCF_002162155.2 Triticum dicoccoides | reverse complement strand
GCCCGTGAAAACATCCACGCACCTTATCCTCGCTCTCCTACATCTAGATCCAACACCTCCTCCCCCAACTCCTACCCCGACATATGTCTCGTCCTCATGTTCATCATTCCTATAGGCAGCACAAAGACCCTCGCTCATATGGGTGTAGTGAGGAACTCCACCTCCTCCAGTGCTTTCGCTTCATCAAAATCCACCACGATAAGGATCTCCTTCTTGAACATTCATGGTATGTCTTTTAAATCTCTGTGTTGGGATTCCCTCACGGATCGATTACACGAAGGGAAAGTAGTGGCTAAACCTCAGTTTGCTGCACCCACGCTACACCCTCGCAAGAAAACATAGTAAAATATATATTAAAAAAACTGAAATTTTGTGAGAATGATTATGAACAAATGTTATAACTGCTTGTAAAGTTTGATGGTCAAATGACATCCGAGGAGCTCTGTACAAAAAATAAACAAAACTACAAAATCTTCTTGAATAGTGCACATATATTTTGAGTTTTTTACAGAGCTCTTCGGATGTCACTTGACCATCAAACTTTGCAAGCATCTAAAATATTTATTCATAAACATT
>NC_041391.1:103462313-103475662 GCF_002162155.2 Triticum dicoccoides | reverse complement strand
CCACAAAATTTTAACGTTTTCCTAAATGGTTTGCTATATTTTCTTGCTGGGATATAACAGAGGTGCACCGAGCTGGGGTGTAATAAAACCACACTCTCTTGAAAGAAGCGAAGCCAACCACCGCCTACTTCGTGAGTACGGCCTGGTCCTCGTCAACGAAGGCGACACCTGCGGGCCTCGACGGAGGAGCTGACGGAAGCACGACAGGGGCCTCAGGCCGACTGTGAGGAGCCCGTGGCGGTCCGGGCGCTGCGCCATGGCGGCGTTGACAGAACCAAGGGAAGGTATGGGTGCGTCCTTGGAATGAAAAAGTTGGTCGGATTCTCGTCGAAATTTGGCGGTTGGTGATCGACGAGGCTACCGGGTGTCGGCCGGTGTGCCAGCTGCATGCTGGAGGCAAGAAACACCGGGGGCGGCCCGAAAGGAGATGGTATGCGGAACCTAAGGAATCTTGAGGGAATCTTTTGCTGCTACTCCCTCCGTTCCAAAATAGATGACTCAACTTTGTACTAAAGTTAGTATCTAACTTTAGTACAAAGTTGAGTCATCTATTTTGGAACGGAGGGAGTACTTGGGTTGGATTGCTCAAATATGAGAAGCAGGCGATTTTTTTCCTCCAAACTTTTAGGGGTTAAACATTTTGAGAGTTCGGCTAGGTGCGGCTTAACTTTTAAAAAATAATCTTTTGATAGGTTAAGTAAAATTTCTTGGTGGCCATTACGCCTAGTATCTAGACTAACCCCATACATCAATACTAGTCTTTTCTATGCACTTTATCCTCACTTGTATACACCCGGATTAGCTTTCAGATCCGTCACCCATTTTTAAATTGCTCCAACCCGAACATGCTTAACTTTGAGGTTTCTTTTGGATTGGCTCCCAGAAAAGAAGGTGCACATTATTGATACAAGCATTCTATCATTTCTATTAAATCGGGATGTCACATACCCCCCTCCCCCCCAAAGGAACTAGCGTCCTCGTCGGCCCATCAAGAATGTTTCCTCTTGTCACACATCTGTGTGCACCAGTGCAGTATCCACACATGCCCCATGTATGCATCATTGATCTGCACACGCTCGTGTAACCACAAGGTCGGGTCTGATACCAATTGTAACGTCCTGGCCAAACCCACCAGTTCTTAACCGTTGCACTTGAGATCTAGACTGGTCTCACAGACAAACACTAGTCTTTTCGGCGCAATTTGACCTCACTCGTGCGCGTCTGGGATCAACTTTCCAGTTGGTCATCCGTCCTCAAATTGCTCCGAACCAAGCACACTTAACTTTGAGGTTCTTTTTGGATGGGCTTCCCGGAAAAAAGATGCACCTTATTAATATGAGCAGTCTATCATTTCTATTAAGCTGGGATGTCACACTAAGCCCTTTTACGGTTTTGATTAGAGATGCCCTTATCCCTATATTTAGATCTATGAATGGTGGCTGGTATTTTCTTTAGCCAACGGATATGTAGAGGCAAATATTATGATATTGACGTTGGAATTGTCATACTATATATGGGGCAAAAATTGCCACCACTAGTAGAAAAAGGGCCTAATGTGAAACCCATTAGTTCCCTTTGTAATTGAACCAGCACTAATGTGTCCAACGGCTAGGCGGGCGGCACTAAAGAGGTGGTGACCTTTAGTACGGGTTGGTGGCTTCAACCGGTATTAAAGACCCCCCCCCCCCTTTTAGTACGGGTTCGTGCCACCAACCGGTATTAAAGGGGTGCGCTGCCACCTGCAGTGCACAATGTTTAGTCCCACCTTGCTAGTTGGGAGGAGCTCGCACCAGTTTATAAGCCCCACGGTGGCTACCGTGTCGAGCTCCTCTCTAAGCAGGCCTTTGTGGGCCTATTGCAAGTCTTCTGCCCTGTGGGCCCTACCGGGCCGTAAGGGCTAGCATGCTGGCCCAACTAAGGTTGTGTTTCTAGTCGTATGCAGGCCGTGCCGGCCCAGTAGGTGGGCTATTTTTGTTTTATTTCAAAAATAAAAATAAAAAAATCCTTTAGACCACGGCGCGTCTCGTGCCACGTGGTGGCCCTTTAGTGCCGGTTCGTGCTGAACCGGGACTAGGGGGGAGGGGGGATTTAGTCCCCACACTTTAGTGCCGGTTGCAGCAACCGGCACTAAAGGCCCCTACGAACCGGTAATATAGCTCCGTTTTCTACTAGTGCACGCTGTGGAGTAATGGCCAAGCATCCGGTCAGGGTCTAGCGGTCCTAAGGGCGTTCGCTGGGATTGTTAAAATTCTGAAGTTTGTGGGTTATCAAAGTCCTATCTAGAATATTAAAAGCCTGATTTGCTGGTACTAGAAGGGAACAATTGGTGGTCTTCATTTTTTTAACTTGCATACGTTCAGAACATTTGCAAGCTCTAGAAGTTCAGATATCGTCATATATTGCAGATGGAAAACTATCATGAACTTTACACACTTATATTCATATATTGCAGATGGAAAACCGAATAAAGTTGTTCATTTGAGTTGGTGCTGCAAATGTTAGACAAAAGTTGCGAATATGGATCACTGCAAACACATCTTCTTTTATTTGAAACCATTGTTTGAGGACACAAAGCACGTTATATGTATTAATTCTGGGCAAGCATTGTAACACTTTTTTGTTCTAGAATCATGGGTGGTAATCTCACCATATATGGAGAATGGTGATCACAACTAGTGCTGCCATCCAACAAAACAAAGCTGGCGCATTCCAGTCAAACATGATTTTTATAGCCGAATAAAAAATTAGCTGAACCCATTCAACCAGTCGCACCTCAACCATCAAAATATGGATGTCCATAACCTATCCAACCTTGACGCACAACCAAACTCGGGTGACAGGAATGTAGTTGTAGGATACAATGTATTTTTTGCAAGTTGATCTTTTGTTGACAGAATAAAGTAATTATTAGGAGCCGAGCCTGGGTAATATGAAAAAACACCCACCTTCACCAAGTGTATTTTTTAAATAGGAAAATAAAGATTATTGGATGGCTAAGTGTGACCAAATTAGAAGTAACAACATTATTTAATACTGTCGGCAAAACAAATTTAATGAAAGTAATAAATTTAGTACTTACTTTTGATATAAATCATAGAGGGACATATATGAAAAAGACGCAAAGCAAACATTTGAAGCTAAACTATTTGTATGTAGAAACAAACCCACCAATCACATATATTCTAACAATGTATGATTCCTACAGTATGTGAAGCAAAATCGTCCTGATGCAATTCTTCCAGTTACAAAGCTTAAAAACTATGGAGAAGTCACGGAAGACATTATTTTAGATGCACTAAGACGAGTTCTTATTACATACTCCACTTTGCAAGCACATGATGGACATTGGCCTGGTTTCAGTGGGATTCTTTTCATCATGCCTCTCATGGTATGTATATTTACTCTTTTGAAATTTGATAACATATTTTGAAATATACCATATTATAATTGAAACTTGATATGAAAATTAAGAACCATATAAAATAAAGAAAGTAAAATCTAGCTATATATGATACTTCAGCATGATTTTCTTTCATTATAACCCAACTATCATAAACTTAAATGAATTTTGTAACAGGTCATGAATCGATTTTGATCTCAATTTTTTTTTGTGTTCCTATAATTTCATATGCCAATTTAGAGAAATGTTAATTATGAGGTCTTAGGACAAAAACATCCATTTAGATGGTTTTATAGAGATTGGTAATTCCTAAGAAACTTACGGGTTTCATTGGAAAATAAGGTGAAGTAGTTCATTTCAATATCCGATCACTTTATAGGATTGTTCTAGACTCCTAGACTCGTAGGTTACTCCTAATCATAACCATGTACACATTATTGATTTACATTATTAAGATTTATTGTTACATTACAATAACTTCTCAAAGATGTATGTATTCTAGATATTTGCTTTATATGTCACTGGATCACTCGATATGGTCATATCACCAGAGCATATACGTGAGATATGTCGGTACATTTACAACATCCAGGTATGGCATACAATAATAGTTTCATTATAATAGTTAATACTTAAGATACAGTAAACTACAACAAATTTTGCGTAAACACATGTAGAATGAAGATGGTGGGTGGAGCACACATATTTTGGGTCCAAGCTCCATGTTTGGCTCTTGTGTAAACTATGTCACAGTAAGGATCCTTGTTGAGGAGCTTGATGGCAATGAGGCATTATACAAAGGACGTGCATGGATTTTATCTCATGGTAGTGCAACTGCGTCACCACAATGGGCAAAGATATGGCTCTCGGTATGTATGTATGTATGTATGTATGTATGTATACAAAGCTATCATGATTCTAAATGTGCAAGGACCTTTGAATAGATCAAGATTATTTATTTTTCAGGTGTTACCCACACTAATTACTCACCTACACTTTCATGGAGAAACTAATATTTAATCCATCATAATAGCTCTACGATATGATCTTCCTAGTTTCACATGTGCTCACCTGTTCTTTTTATAGGTGAAGTTCTACTACCTGTGTATTCAAACTTCCTAAAATGAGTATTTTTACAAAAAATATGTACATTGACTATATTATAATGTATTTTATCGTCGTAATATCATTCTCTTTCCAAATCTACTATAAATTTACAAAAGGGCATGCCAAAATACCATCAATCTCCTCATTAATTCAAGATTGAAGTGCAGTTAGAGAAGTTACTTATCTTTTTCTAGTTGGAGTTACCCATCTATTTTTTACAGGTAATTGGAGTGTATGATTGGTCTGGGAATAATCCGGTTATTCCAGAACTATGGTCGGTTCCACACCTTCTTCCAATTCATCCAGGTATTTGTATTGTATTTGAATCATAATAGTTATAGGTGTGCAATTGGGATTTTAGCATAGAGAATATATCTAATACTTTTCATTCTTGCATTTCCATGTAATTTGTCCTCCATAGTATCAAAAGCTTTTTCAAAAAATAAATAGATTGTATTGTTCGTAGGAAAATTTTGGTGCTTCTGTTGGATGGTTTATATGCCAATGGCTTATATTTATGGGAAAAAATTTGTTGGCCCCATTACTCCAACGATACTAGCACTAAGAGATGAGCTCTATAATAATCCATATAGTGAGATCAATTGGAACATGGCTCGTAGTTCATGTGCCAAGGTTTGTTATTTCTATCCTTGAAAACTCTGAACTGTTATGCCAATGGCGTATGCAATATAAGCCTTTTAAATTTCAAGTGAAGGTACACACATACAATGGAAACTATTATGTGTACCACGCGCAACAAAATGTTCTCATTTTGAATGTAAAATTAAGCTTTTGTTATTTATTGTCTAGAAACTAAATTAATGTAGTCAAGATGATAGCGGGATACATGTTGAAGGATTATGCCATAATAATGAGAAACTAAACTTAGTTGTAAGTTTTTTTTTATAACTCTATATGTATTTTAATAAAATATACTTCATATGAACAGTTAGCTTATTGGACATCAATTTTTTGGTGTGAAAATTATGAACTGGTAGTGCCATTTTGTTGCAAGAAATTGAGATGAAGTTTGCACATCATATGTATAGTTAGCTTACTGGACATTAAACATACATTTGGTTTTCTATATGAAACTATATTTGACGACTAGTTTTTCATTAGTGCATCCCCATTCCTTGAACCATAATTACACTTTGCTTTTTCTATATAGGAAGACCTTGTCTACCCGCCTTCACAGATGCAAAATATTGTGTTGGGTTGTTTACACAAATTTGTGGAACCAATGTTAAGTTGGTGGCCATTTAACAAGCTACGAAAAAGTGCTTTGAGTAGCCTCATGGATCATATCCATTATGAAGATGAAAATAACAACTATGTCAGTTTATGTCCTATTAACAAGGTAATATCCAGAAACATTTATGTGTCATTTGGTAAGGAATTTTTTAGGTGTTGTTCTTTTAACATCGAGAATAGAAGAGATCACACCTCACATCTTATAACTATTTATTCTATATCTTCTGAATGAAAAGGCTCTTGTCACATTCTTGAAGAAAAGACTAGATGAGGTCGAGCTCTGTTTTCTTTATTGAGGGCAAAAGGCTGTTTCAAGATTGTTGTTTTTGGATTAAGAAATTGTATGTGCTTATCCTAACCATGCAAGCACTTTATGTATTATGTCGCATAGTGTGGTTCTTGGTAGGGTATTTATAGCCAGCTCTAGATGTCAAACTAATTTGTGCAAAACTTGTGTTGGAAAGTAGCAACAAAAAATGTGTCCCTTTCCAAAAAATAAGTATGAAGGGAGTACTCTCTAGTTACACCAAATTAAGGACAATTCACTTGTTGCATCAATATTTACATATATGCCTTCTATTATTTTGCAAGTCTCAACACAATTTTAAATTTCTCTACTGGTGATTCTACTAATAGAAAATGGCCTAACAACAAATATGTAAAATACATGAACTGGACAAGATTATCAAAGACTATGGAATATACCAAACACAAGAAGATGTAACAAAATGTCACTTTTCACCTTAATTATGAATAATATTGCTAATTTGTAACTAATTGATTTATCATACTATTCCATGATTAGGTATTAAATATGATTTGTTGTTGGATAGAGGATCCCAATTCCTATGCATTCAAACGACATCTTCCAAGAATTCATGATTTCTTATGGATTTCAGAAGATGGAATGAAGGCAAAGGTATTTTTTTATGTTTTATCATATTTGGATTTTTATTACATGTTATCACATTGTGGTGATATAAATAGTATTTGCATTAAGCAACTATTTTTTTACAAGTCCTAAATAAAATCACGGTACGTGTACTTCCAAGAATATGACACAACTTGATGCTAGAAATTATTACACGATACATTTATTTAGACTTGTTCCCGAAGCAACTGATTATAAATATATGATGTACCTTGTGGTACAAGTAACTGGCACCGGGTGCAAAACTTATTAGTATATGTGAAATTGAACACTTATAGGATGTGACATCTTCTGAATATTCTAGGGACATTGTGTGAGGCATTTCATACATGTATTTTTTTGAATGTATTTTGTTCACACCGATATGAACCACTCCATTTTTGGGGTTGTACAATATATTGAAGAGCATGTGGCACATTATGGAAATCTGAGCATTATCGCAATCACATTGGAATCTCAAAGCCATATTTAGTGACTTTGAGGTATAAAATAATT
The DNA here is from genome assembly GCF_002162155.2 of Triticum dicoccoides. Taxonomy (NCBI): domain Eukaryota; kingdom Viridiplantae; phylum Streptophyta; class Magnoliopsida; order Poales; family Poaceae; genus Triticum; species Triticum dicoccoides. Next base: position 103,468,475 of record NC_041391.1, on the reverse strand, counting down.
GAATAAAGAAAATGGAAGAGGCATACAACCTGTAACTAGCTGGAAATGGCCGTAAGATTGTTACTCGACTTTTGCAAAATCAACGCATTTTTGCATCAAGATGAGCTTTGTTGGTACTTTAGTATTTAAGTTTTATGGTATGCTATGTATGTCTATCTTTATGGGAGAAAAGTCGAGAATGAAATGTTCTATTAGCTTTAAATTAGTTAACCCTCTTGCATGTGACCCAAACTTCCATAAACGAAAAAAGGTATTCTTGATTTGAGTGAATAAGAGTTAAACATATACTCATACCTACTAGATGAAAATCTAGGTGAAAATCATGTAATCTTCATCATAGTAACTTCATAGCCCGGAGCCACTTGTACAAATATGTCCCACTCATAAATGCTTAAAGTATTTGCATGCTTTATCCGAAGGTGCATTCCTTGTACTTCCTTTGTAGTGAGAGAATGGGGTGACATCATTTGTGTCATTTTATCTACACTAGGTGTATGTTGGCTGCCAGAGCTGGGAGACAGCACTTATAGCTCAAGCCTTTTGCTCAACCGACCTTGCCAAAGAATTTGCTCCAGTTCTTCGAAAAGCCCATGGGTTTCTAAAAGCAGCACAGGTGTATGACCAATGTTGGTTCTTTAATAGTAAAAATGACATCAACACAAAGAACTAACATTCAACAATTCTTATCTTGAAGGTTACTCAGAACTTTCCTACTTACAACAGTTATTACCGTGAAAGATCAAAAGAAGCGATTAAGGTTGCTACATCTTTTTCTGAATCGTTTAATATTAGCTCACTTGTTACCAATAATAAAGATAGAATAGAACTCACTGACACTGATAGGATTCTTGATTTAATTACCACATTGCAGAATTAAAATCTATTACGACACCACAACAGATTCTGATATTCTTTGTATTATGTTATCCAGACATTACTATTACTATCAAAATATTCTCCAAGCCTTGTTGGAGACCCCATTGAAGAACAAAGATTGTACGACGCTGTTGTTTGCCTCCTTTCTTATGTGGTAAGACTAGAACTTGAATTATATATCATCTCTCAAGAATTATATTGCCATAATAAAATGTACACAAAATATTCGAATCTGAGATAAAGTTTGTTCCTTAGTTACTATCGATTATCGCTGAGAGCTCAAATATTATGATGGCCTTAGCATGATAGCCATTAAAAGAGAAATATTCCTATTTTCAAATAACAAAATAGTAAACATGAAATTCATACTTTCTCATATATCAAAAGGATGCTGATTGCCTCCTTTCTTATGTAAGAGTGAGACTAGAATGTGAATTATATACCATGTCTCAAGAATTATGTAGCTATAATTAAATTGCACACAATATCTGAATTTGGAAAGGTAAATTTTACTGCTTAGTTACTGTGAATTACTATCACCGAGAGCTCGAAACTTATATGACCTTAGCGTGATAGCCATTGAAAGAGAAAACTTATTGTTTTCATATAGCAAAATGGGAAACCTTAAATTCAGACTTTTGCTGCCAAGATCACCCAGAAATTGATATATTACTTTAGACAGGGGCATTGGCAGGTATGCCTTTTGTTTTTTCTCAATCTCAAAATTTCTAGTTAGATGGTGAAGGCATACATAGTATAGTCCAGAAAAGTTACAACTAACATGTCTTGTCACACACGATCTTGTTAGCTCTCTCATTTTTCTTTCTCCGGGAACTAGCTCTCTGCTTGTTAATAATGTTTTGCATCTATTTACTAGTTTCACATTGTCTTCAACATTTTCTATTTGACCTGTGGGGCAATGGCCTTCGGATTGACATAATATTTTTTCTCTACTCTTGAAGAACAAAGATGGAATGCTTTCTTCGGCAGAATGTAAAAGAACGACTCCATGGGTAGAGGTGAGCACATGATTCGAGCCTGGGATAATGGTTATCGGCATTTCTTAAAAATGACAGAACAAGGCATACAGATTAATCATAAAACATTAGTTGCAGGAATCTTAAAACTTTAACCTCAGCCCTTAAATATATTGATTATTCAAGGAGTTAAAACAAATACACGCTTGGGTTTAACAGCAAGAAGTGTGAAAAACTCATACTTCCTCTGTCTCGAGTTACTTGTCACAGAAATGGATGTATCTAGACGTATTTTTAGTTCTACATACATCCATTTCTGACAAGTAATTCAGCACAAAGGGAGTACTATTTTAGTATGAAAGAAGTTGGACACTATTGATGTCAAACTAAATATGCCCTACACAATTGTTTTCATGTGTCCACCCACCACAGCCCAAGGCAAACCATCGCCTAACACTGTAGCTGTGTCGCCACAACCAGGTTTCCACTCACCCGACCTTTGGAAGACGCATGCTACGCTTGCCACGCCAAGCAAGCAGCCTAATAGGATTCAGAGGAGGAGGTGAATGGGAAAGCAGAATTTGAGACGGATGTGGCCTTTGTTCACATCTTATCCACCGCCCTTGCGGTATCCACCGTTCCAAATTTCTTGAAATTCTAGCTTTGTCCCAAGACAAAGCTCTTAAATTTCCAAGTTTATCCCAAATCAAATGTCTCCTCATTGGAGCAACATCAATGTAGTTTACTTGCTTGCTATTTTATATTTAGGAGGTCATCTTTTGTAAGTATTACCCCATGACATAAGTACCATGGAAAATTCTTTATCTTTAGTGATACTTGGAGCCTCCATAGGGCGCATCCTGAAGACCAAGATGAATTAGCACTGGCAAAATATGTCTTAGACAATATTTTGTTTCTCCTAATAATATAATTTATATGAGCATCTTCTATAGAATACGTCAGATTGGAAACCAGCTGCCTTATAAGTTGTTTTCATACTTTGGTTCAATTTTATAACAGATAGGAAGGAAATTAAACAAGTTAGCATGACTAAACTCTAAACCTTCTAGGACTATATTACACTGGAATGCATGTTAAATAGATTCATATGCAAATAAATGTTATGGATTCCAATACCAGTCTGTCATGCCAACGTTGGTGAATGACTTGACCTCATAATTAAGTACTTGCGCGTAGCTTGATTTGACTGACTGCTAATAGTTGATAACTACCATATCAGACAAATCTTTAATAGCAAGACATGATACTTCTTTAATTAAATCTATAGCTATTCCATAGAACATCTTCTATATATTCATTTATGTTCATATTCCCCTATCTCTAATAAAATATGAGAGTCCCCATGCATTATCCATGTCTCTAATAAAACAATTGTCCCTCCATGCATGTTTGCTCGCCTACTATTTGCATATACTCTACCGATTCTTCAGTTCATGGGAATATATCATTTACTCCTAACCTAAAACAGAGATATAATTGTCTAAATAATTTGTGTGTTGTCTATTGTTGGCTTACGTGGCTACGTGGCGGCTTACGCGGTTAGTATACATTGGGTTTTATAAAGTAGTTTCATCATATGATTTTATGATCATGATGAGTTATTATATCATTGGGTCCATCCACTTGAATCTAATCTGCGCTCCTTTCACCCAATGATATAATAACTAATCATGATCATAATAACAACTCATCATCATAATGTATAACTCATCATCATCATCATAGTCATAACAACTCCTCATGATCATCATCTATGAGTCATATAACAACTCATCATTCTAGCTAACATTGTAGCACATAACTCATCATTATCATAATAACTAATCATCACCATCATAGTCATAATCAACACTACCCAATTGTTCTTACTACCTAGGACCCACTCCTCTCTTAATAACAAAAAACAGGTAAAGCGGCCCATCTCCAAAATGGAGAATGGAGATCCACCTGTCTCCAACATGTGGCTTGCGCACATTCACATTGTCTTCAATTTCTTGCGCGCATTCATTATTTTTCTCCATTCTTTGATATTGAGCCTTTCATCTTTTAAATAAATAAAGTATGCACTGTGGTAAGCCATCGGCGGAGTTGGTCCTAAGCTAACCATATGCATATGACCTTCGGTAAACATCATGCCAGGCACAACCTCCTCTAGGGGCTTCTGTTGAACCACATAATAGTAACATATATAGTTATCAATATAGTTTACTTAAGAAGAATGTATGCAACCATAGTTGACAAAATCATACCATGTTTTTTTGCAATGAATTTACCATCATGCAACTCGTGAACTAGTGGCACGTATCTACTAAAATTTGGGCTGATTTGATAATTGGTCTTAAATGTCTCAACATCATCTATAAATGAGACAAGATATCCTTTCTCCTCAGAATTAAGCTCGGAACCATGGTTGTAGTACATCCTATCTACGACCTTCCGAGTATTTCTTGAAAATAGGAAATAAGCTGACAACTATAAATAAACAAATTTAGTGGGGATGAACACCAAATATTTTCAAATAAACAATAAACAATATAACTTTACTAGGGATAAACTCACATTTAGGCAAAACCGGAGGCATATCCACATCCACCCAGATGTCGATATTATTTTCAATATCATCATCATCTTCGGGGCGAATATCAAATGTTATTTGCATATCCTCCTCAAATCCATAGGCCTTGCATAAAGCTTCCCAATTAGAGCAACCGAAATGTGAGTCCTTAACCGCATTGTAGAGCTTAACCCGAAAAACATAACCATGTTTAGTCCAGAGGCGAGCCCTCCTCATCTCCATATTCTCAATTCTTGGAAACCGAGCTTCTGCAAGATATACAGTCTTGCATGGCATGGGATGTACTACACGAATTGGAAAAAGGGAAATAACACGTTGAAGCAAAGAAGCACAAGTCATGATTAATTACGATGAAATAGTTGTCGTCACATACCGTACAAACATCAAAGGTCTCATCCATATTCACGGTGAAGAACCTACCATTTTGCAGGTGAGGCTCCCAGTGGCACAAACCCTGATCATCGTAGCAGTAGTCGCACTCCGGGATCCTATCATCGTCAGACATTTCTTGTGTTCAAAATTCAAAGATTATAAATTGACGGCAATTACCAAGAACTCAACACACATATCACTATTCACCATGGATTGACTTTCGGTCTGTCAAGAGTTTCCTTAAAAACTCTCATCTAACATGGTGTATATGGTGGGAACTCCCTCTCTGGTATATTCAACCGTCAGTGATGGTCACTCCTTTGTTCATTCCAAAGTGCATTACAACAAAACATCTAGCACCTTCGAATGAAGAAGAAGTGACCCCCACAACCACAGTCGGGATTCTCCCTCTCTCATATTTTGATAGTATATGGTGGACATTCCCTCACAGATAATTTGACCATCGTTGATGGTCGCTTCCCCTCCTTCTCTCGTGCATTACCAAGGTACATCACGATAAGAAGGAAGAGATGCGACCCCCACGACAACACTCGACATCCTTCCTTCAAGAATAGACCGAACGTCACACAAGGAGCCTCGACAGAATGGCAATCAACCCGTTACATATATCGAGTAATAACATAAAAAACTACCTATGGTTTGCCGTAATGTCATTTATTTCCTATTCCGGCAAATCAAGGGCACTCGATATTTCCTACTTTATAGCACAAGTCATGCTAAAATTCACAGAAAAATCCGGCATGACCGTTACTAAAATAGGACATATCGAGCGCCTAAAATTTGCCAGAACGGAAATGAATCAACACTCCAGCAAAAGGTAGGCCACTCAGATTTTCCCTGCATTCACACATGAGCATTCAAACTTGGTGCTCATTCATCATGGTTCAATATAGAAAGTAGGTCTCTCTCTCTCTCTAAATTTGGCATTGTGAGATTGACATAACTAAATACCCTAGTTCTACTCTACTCAACACTTACTTAAATTTTCTATTACTATAATCGCTATACCTAAATTTTCTCACTACAAACTTCTATTAATAAATTTGTAACCTAAAAATTTCTCATATAGCATTTCAATACATTTCTATATTGAAAATTTTTCTACGCATAAAAATTATATTACTAAATTTTTCACTAAAAATTTCTATTACTATAATTTATGTTCTGTTCTATTACTAAAATTTCTATTCTATTACTAGTTTTAATCTCTACCAACTAATTATGTGTCCAATACATGTTTTGACCAACTATTTTTTAACTAATTAAGTAAACTAGGAAGTATAAAGTAGAAACTAGAAACTAAATTAGATAAGAGGAGGG
>NC_041391.1:103409696-103461798 GCF_002162155.2 Triticum dicoccoides | reverse complement strand
AGGAAGGAGGAGGAGGGAGAAGGAGGCTTACCGAGGTCGAGATAGCGGCAATGGTGGACGGCAGCACACGAGGATGGTGACAACGACTGAGCACAAGAGAGTGAGAAGTGGACGATCGCGCATGGGGTGGGGTGGGGGGGGTGGGGGGGGGTAAGGCTGTGTAGCAGTAGCGTGGGCTACAAAGCCGACGCTACTGCTAAGCCAAGCCCATGGGGGCCGCAGTGCACCTCCCTGGGGCTCTCCATAGTAGCAGCATGGGCCAAGAACATGCGCGACAGCTATGTGATTTGTTGTAGCACGGGTTCGATGACCCGTGCTACTACTATGGCGAGACCCGGGGGAACCCTCAGGTCACCTAAAGAGGCAGCGTGGGTTTACAGCCCGCGCTACTACTAACATAGTAGTAGTAGCGCGGGGCTTGTGCGTGTTCTAAATCCACACTACTGCTAAGCATCTATCTATAAGGTTTTTCCTAGTAGTGGAGGGTCGATGTTAAAGAGTCTCTCTCATCATTAAGCTATATGTTATGTACGCAGCTAATCAGTTCATATAGGTGGTGGGTTGGTAGCCGCAGAAGAAGATAAAGGGTATTTAAAAATCATATAAAGAGTAAATTGGTGAAGATTACTGCAAGAAGCGAAAGAGAAGGAATAAAAACATGCAATGAAATCACCTTATATGTGGGACCCATCTTAGAAAATATCTAATGTAGAGCATAACAGATGTAATGTTAAGGGCAAATATGGGTAGTTAAATTGAATAATCCTAAAAAGAGATGATTGAACCAAGTGCATGGTGAGGTAGTGAAACTGCACCTAACACAATGTGCTGCAATGTGGATACTGTAATAATCACAAAGAAACAAGTGAATTTTACATAATACATGTGATAGGAATAGCAAGTAGCTTGCCTGTGGTTTTGCACATCGTGCATCTTGAAAGACATATAAGCGAGGAGCGAGCAAAGTGCATAGAGTACAAGATAAGGGAAGTCCTACAAATGAATTATAAGGCACATGGTTATTTCCACTCACATATAATAAATGATTGTTCATTTTAAACTAAATCTATAATAATTTGGGGGGCATTAGTGATAGCACATAGTTGCCATACAGGTATGGACCTTGACACACCAGTCACCTCATTATGTTTGATCATTGTCTTGACACTATGATTCTTTTGAATTATATATACTAGCTACTTACTTAGAACACGATTGCTGGCCAGATTCTGAATCCTTCAGAGAGTTTCCGCAACATCATCGTTGACTACCCGTAAGATGTTGACATATTTGTTCATTTGTAAAATTTGACTAGTTCATTTGAACTGTATCATTGTGGAATTAACTCATGGTATGGAACCATATGCAGCTATGTTGAATGCACATCATCCTTAGTTCAAGCTCTAATATTGTTCAGAAACTCGTACCCTGAATACCGTTGTGAAGAGATAGAAGAATGCATCAAGAAAGGGACATTATTCATCGAGAAACAACAACGAACCGATGGCTCATGGTATGATTTAAAAAAATCATTAAGTGTGTGACATCATATATGTTGACTTTAAATCCTGTAGCTAATAGCCTTATGTTATACAAATTAATTTAACAGGTATGGTACTTGGGGTGTGTGCTTCACTTATGCAACCTTCTTTGCCACAAAAGGATTAGTTGCTGCTGGGAGAACATACGAGAATAGTGTTACCATTAGGAAGGCATGCAGCTTCTTGCTGGCAAAGCAGCTCAGTTCAGGTGGATGGGGGGAGAACTATCTTGGTTGCGAGACTGAGGTAATTCTTTTCTCCAATATTCTATTGTCCTTTATAGTTTAACCGAAGATGTTTAGCTGAGTTTGGGTGTGTTGAGTGCTTTTGAGGTAAGATTCTTCCATGCAAACCATTTAGGTGGGTACTATTTTGTTAGGCATATAAGAACCAAACACCATGTGTTTAGAAGAAAGTTGGTTTAACTCGGAAAAAATGTGTTCGGCCTCCTAAACCAATAGAGGGATGGATCAATGATGCCCTATGTTTTGTCTATGTTTAGTCAAATTTATGGATTTAGATTCCGTGTTTGACTACAGTCTACCAGATTATATGTTCCTTATAAATACCTGATGTAAGTTACATGGGATCACCGGATCGGTACAATGTTGTAAATCTTGATATATAGCGAAGATCAGTATGATTTATGCTTATCATGTTTTATAATCTCCACTTTGAAATTTAACATGATTATGTTGATAGTGGGAGTCCTCATGCTGTGAACAGTGCTTGGGCAATGTTAGCTTTACTTTATGCTGGACAGGTTTGGTTTCTTCAGTTGTCCCTTTAAGTATGACCAAATTTTATTATAATCTTAAAGTCCCGTGGTATGTGTTAAAATACTTGATATTCATTTATACTTGATCACAATGCCTAGGTTGAAAGAGATCCCACACCAATGTATCGTGCTGCGAAAGAATTGATAAACTTGCAAACCGAGACAGGAGAATTTCCCTAGCAAGTAAGTACTGGATTTTTCTAGTAGAAGGGAACAATATTTTTGTTCACTTATGTAGATAATAAAGCTGTATATTCAATATATTCCCTTTGTCCCTAAATAGAAGGCATATAAACTGAGTCAAAAAGTCGATGCTTCCTAAGTTTGATGAAGCATATGTACAAAAAGTATGAAGATTAATAATACCAAATCAATATCAATATATCCATCATTGGATATATTTTCATAATGTATTTATTCAGTATTGAAGTTGTTGATGGTTTCTTATATAGGTTTTGTCAAACCTAGAAATAATTGACCTTTTACTTGAATTTATATGCCATTTATTTGGGGATAGAAGAAATAATACATTTAAGGCAGCAATGGTAATGTAACAGAAAGGTAGTCTCTCGATAATATAGGCTAATGATAAAACCACCGGATAGTGTAAAACCTGGCAAACTATGAGAGAAGTATCACTTGTTCGTTTGCTCGTACTTCCAAATAGAGGGATCTCTTATTGGGACCATGTCTCGATTGCAGTTGGTTGTAGGCTATTCCACAAGGGATAACATGTTTTTATTTGTATATTAACTCCAGGAAACTGTTGGAAACTTCAATTCGTCTCTTTATTTCAACTATAGCAACTACCGCAACTTGTTTCCAATTTGGGCTTTTGGAGAGTTTCATTGCCGACTTGTTGGCAACAAGAACTGAAGCTGACATGCATACCTTCATTGTTGTAATAATGATATGTATCATATTGTGGGGAGTATCAGAATAAAGATATTGATGTCGTGGAGAGGGATGTGAACGGCTTTATTGTTGTAATAATTATATCTACTAGTGTTAAAAAATGATACCTACTATATTGTGGAGGGGAGGATTTAGGGCATGCAAGTGCGGGGCACGTACTTTGTTGGCCTTTGATCTGCGCCAAGATTCGCACATATGTTTGTGTATATGGTATTTTGTGTTGTATAAGACTTCGTATATGTTTGTAATGTTACGCATATCCAATCATACATCTGTTTTTTCGTGTGGCCAGATAACTGTTCATGTGGGGTATGTACTGTAAGTAAATCTACACATATACAAGTCCAAAGGAAAATGATTCATTCGTAGCACACATAGCTAGCTCTTCTTCCCTTTTCTTCTTTGTTGCTATTCGTAGCACAAGGCGCCCAAGAGAACCATGATGTGCACCAGCTCCTAGATCACTACTGGAATTCTGTCCTACGCCGAGTGCCACGGACACTCGGCAAAGGGCTGAAAACCGCCGGCAAAGCCTTTGCCGAGTGTCACCCTCGGCAAAAGCCACCCGGCGTACACCTCTTCGGCAAACAGGAGTTTGCCGAGAGCCAGAAGGCGGACACTCGGCAAAGACTTTGCCGAGAGCCAAACAGTACCACTCGGCAAAATAAAGTAGCTAACGGATAGCAGACGGTGACGGTGGTTCCTGACACGTGGGACCAGGGGCCATCTTTGTCGAGTGCCCCTCTCGGCAAAGCCAGCTAGTAGGTGGCCGACACGTGTCAGCTCCTGACACGTGGGACCAGGCGAACAGGCCGAGGGCCATCTTTGCCGAGTGACACTCTTGACAAAGAAAACCAATAGGTGGCCGACACGTGTCATCTCCTGACACGTGGGACTAGGCGAATAGGCCGAGGGCCATCTTTGCCGAGTGCCCCTCTTGGCACAACCAACCAGTAGGTGGCTGACACGTGTGAGATCCTGACACGTGGGACCAGGTGAACAGGCCGAGGGCCATCTTTGCCGATTGCCCCGCTCGGCAAATACATCCAATAGGTGGCCGACACGGGTCAGCTCCTGACACGTGGGACCAGGTGAACAGGCCGAGGGCCATCTTTGTCGAGTGCCCCTCTCGGCACAGCCAACCAGTAGGTGGCCGACACATGTCAGCTCCTGACACGTGGGACCAGACGAATAGGCCGAGGGCCTTCTTTGCTGAGTGCCACTCTCGGCAAAGAGTGCCACCTTTGCCGAGGGTGGCTCTCGGCAAACGCTATGTTTGCCGAGTGTGACTCCCGGCAAAACTGGGACCACATGTCAGTTAGAAAGAATGCACACACAAAAAAAGGATGTTGCATGTGCTTTGCCGAGAGCCACACTCTGGAAAGTAGACAGTAACTGACGGAGCCGTCTGTTGTGGATGGGCATGCCACGTGGCTACTCTTTGCCGTGAGCGGCTCTCAGCGTCTGGAGGGTTTGCCGTGCGGTGCCTCTTTGCCGTGAGGCAGTGACGGCAAAGAGTGTAGTTTGCCGTGAAGGTGGGTTTGCCGAGAGTGACACTCGGCAATGCTTGCTTTGCCGAGTGTCCGTGTTTTAGCACTCGGCGAAGAGCATTACACCCGACATATGTGAAAATTCCAGTAGTGGATCCGGATCTGGGAGCCGCTCCTGACAACACAAAGAGTGAGCCCGAGCCACCCACCACTACACCCTCTCCGCACACATGACCAAGAGGCATAGACACCACTGCCGACGTGGTGCGTACTGGAGAGCAAACCATGCGGACCTCCCAGCAGGGCTGCCGCCCCGGCATTCATGGTCTAAAACACCACAATAGGAAGAGCGGAGGCACTCCATCCACTCATAGCCCCGCATTAGCTACCGAGTCGGGGCCAATGCCTCCACCATAGGAAGCACCAACACCTGTGTCGCTAGACAATCCTAGTAGACCGGGGGGACACGACTCAGTGATTGTCGACGGCCACTGCTGAGCAAGACCCGGCATTGTCTAAGGCAAGCTCGCACGACGCCACATCCGTGGTCATTGGCATAGATCCGTCGCATGACACAGCCATGTCACCACCACCATCGATACCCACCTTTCCCATGAGGAGAGAGACCTCATTGCCTGTGAACAACACCTGAACCTAGCCCAATCCCACCTACCTGGAGCGACAACTCCGATCCACCTCTGGCCCAAAACTGTTCCACCTAAGCGCGAGCCCTAGGTCCACTGCCGCCGTTGGCTTGGACCCAGGAGGGTTGCCTCCACCATCCTGCACCACCTGCTAGAGTACCACAGCTAGAACACCGCCACCAGCACCACCACAAGCCTGCACCGCTGCCGCCAGCCCCCACCATGCAGTCGGTCAACACCCACCAAAGAACCGAGATGCCCCAAGCCCGTGCAAAATGCAGATCAGGCCGTGGAAGAGGCCACTCCGACCCCCCCTCCCGACTATTATCAACCTGACTGCAATATTTTTCTGTCAGTAAGGATTGCACTAGAGCACCTTCTACTTCTAATAGGCCATGAACTATAGATAGAGAAGAATCATTCTAAGCCCCCCCCCCATGTTGGGGAACGTAGCAGAAATTCAAAAATTTTCCTACGTAACACCAAGATCTATCTATGGAGAGACCAGCAACGAGTAGAAAGGAGAGGAGAGTGCATCTACATACCCTTGTAGATCGCTAAGCGGAAGCGTTCAAGTGAACGGGGTTGATGGAGTCGTACTCGTCGTGATTCAAATCACCGATGATCAAGTGCCGAACGCATGGCACCTCCGCGTTCAACACACGTACAGCCCGGTGACGTCTCCCACGCCTTGATCCAGCAAGGAGAAAGGGAGAGGTTGAGGAAGACTCCATCCAACAGCAGCACAACGGCGTGGTGGTGATGGAGGAGCGTGGCAATCCAGCAGGGCTTCGCCAAGCACCATGGGAGAAGAGGAGGAGGGAGAGGGGCAGGGCTGCACCAACGAGAGATCAAATCGCGTGTTATGGGCAGCCCCATGCCTCAATATATATAGGGGGAAGGGGGCTGCGCCCCCTTTAGGGTTTTCCCACCCCCTAGGGGCGGCAGCCAGCCCTAGATGGGTTTTGGGGTGCGGCCAAGAAGGGGGGAGGAGTCCATCCTCCCCAAGGCACCTCGAAGGTGCCTTCCCCTTCGAGGACTCTTCCCTCTAGGGTTCCCTAGGCGCATGGGCCTCTTGGGGCTGGTGCCCTTGGCCCATGTGAGCCAAGGCGCACCCCCTACAGCCCATGTGGCCCCCCGGGGCAGGTGGCCCCACCCGGTGGGTCCCCGGGACCCTTCCGGTGGTCCCGGTACAATACCGATGACCCCGAAACTTGTCCCGATGGCCGAAATAGGACTTCCTATATATAAATCTTTACCTCCGGACCATTCCGGAACTCCTCGTGACGTCCGGGATCTCATCCGGGACTCCGAACAACATTCGGTAACCACATACAAGCTTCCTTTATAACCCTAGCATCATCGAACCTTAAGTGTGTAGACCCTACGGGTTCGGGAGACATGCAGACATGACCGAGACGTTCTCCGGTCAATAACCAACAGCGGGATCTGGATACCCATGTTGGCTCCCACATGTTCCACGATGATCTCATCGGATGAACCACGTTGTCAAGGACTCAATCGATCCCGTATTCAATTCCCTTTGTCTAGCGGTATGTTACTTGCCCGAGATTTGATCGTCGGTATCCAATACCTTGTTCAATCTCGTTACCGGCAAGTCACTTTACTCGTTCCATAACACATCATCCCGTGATCAACTCCTTGGTCACATTGCGCATATGATGATGTCCTACCGAGTGGGCCCAGAGATACCTCTCCGTTTACACGGAGTGACAAATCCCAGTCTCGATCCGCATAAAACAATAGATACTTTCGGAGATACCTGCAGTGCACCTTTATAGTCACCCAGTTACGTTGTGACGTTTGATACACCCAAAGCACTCCTACGGTATCCAGGAGTTACACGATCTCATGGTCAGAGGAAGAGATACTTGACATTGGCGAAGCTCTAGCAAACGAACTACACGATCTTTGTGCTATGCTTAGATTGGGTCTTGTCCATCACATCATTCTCCTAATGATGTGATCCCGTTATCAACGACATCCAATGTCCATGGCCAGGAAACCATGACTATCTGTTGATCACAACGAGCTAGTCAACTAGAGGCTCACTAGGGACATATTGTGGTCTATGTATTCACACATGTATTACGATTTCCGGATAATACAGTTATAGCATGAATAAAAGACTATTATCATGAACAAAGAAATATAATAATAACTTATTTATTATTGCCTCTAGGGCATATTTCCAACAGTCTCCCACTTGCACTAGAGTCAATAATCTAGTTCACATCGCCATGTGATTAACACTCACAGGTCACATCGCCATGTGACTAACACCCAAGAGTTTACTAGAATCAGTAGTCTAGTTCACATCACTACGTGATTAATACTCAATGAGTTTTAGGTTTGATCATGTTGCTTGTGAGAGAGGTTTTAGTCAACGGGTCTGAACCTTTCAGATTCATGTGTACTTTACAAATCTCTATGTCATCTCCTAGATGCAGCTACCACGCTCTATTTGGAGCTGTTCCAAATAAATGTTCTACTTGGAGCTATTCTAAATTGTTGCCCCATTGTACGTATCCGGTATCTCTACTTAGAGCTATCCGGATAGGTGTTAAGCTTGCATCGACGTAACCTTTACGACGAACTCTTTTACCACCTCCATAATCGAGAAAAATTCCTTAGTCCACTAGTTACTAAGGATAACTTTGACCGCTGTCCTGTGAGCCATTCTTGGATCACTCTTGTACCCCCTGACTGACTCATGGCAAGGCACACTTCAGGTGCGGTACACAACATAGCATACTGAAGAGCCTACGTTTTAAGCATAGGGGACGACCTTTGTCCTTTCTCTCTTTTCTGCAGTGGTCGAGCTTTAAGTCTTAACTTCGTACCTTACAACTCAGGCAAGAACTCCTTCTTTGATTGGTCCATCTTGAACACCTTCAAGATCATGTCAAGGTATGTGCTCATTTGAAAGTATTATCAAGCATTTTGATCTATCCTTATAGATCTTGATGCTCAATGTTCAAGTAGCTTAATCCAGGCTTTCCATTGAAAAACACCTTTCAAATAACCCTATATGCTTTCTAGAAATTCTACATCATTTCTGATCAACAATATGTCAACAACATATACTCATCAGAAATTCTATAGTGCTCCCACTCACTTCTTTGGAAATACAAGTTTCTCATAAACTTTGTATAAATCCAAAATCTTTGATCATCTCATCAAAGCATACATTCCAACTCCGAGATGCTTACTCCAGTCCTTAGAAGGATCGTTGGAGCTAGCATACCTTTTAGCATCCTTAGGATCGACAAAAACCTTTTTGATTGTATTGCATACAACCTTTCCTTACGAAAACTAGTAAGGAAACTTGTCTTGACATCCATCTGCCAGATTTCATAAATGCAGCTAATGCTAACATGATTCCGACGGACTTTAAGCACCGCTATGAGTGAGAAAATCTCATCGTAGTCAACTCCTTGAACTTGTCGGAAAACATTTCGCCACAAGTCGAGCTTCATAGATGGTGACATTACCATCCACGTCCATCTTCTTCTTAAAAGATCCATTTATCTCAATGGATTGCCGATCATCGGGCAAGTCCATCAAAGTCCATGCTTTGTTCTGATATATGGATACTATCTCGGATTTCATGGCTTCTAACCATTTGTCGGAATTCGGGCCTACCATCGCTTCTCCATAGCTCGCAGGTTCATTGTTGTCTAGCAACATGACTTCCAAGACAGGATTACGTACCACTCTGAAGTAGTACGCATCCTTGTCATCCCACAAGGTTTGGGAGTGACTTGATGCGAAGTCTCATGATCAATATCATAAGCTTCCACTTCAATTGGTGTAGGTGACACAGGAACAACTTCCTGTGCCCTGCTACACACTGGTTGAAGTGATGGTTCAATAACCATATCAAGTCTCCACCATCCTCCCACTCAACTCTTTCGAGAGAAACCTTTCCTCGAGAAAGGACCCGATTCAAGAAACAATCCATATTGCTTTCGGATCTGAATTAGGAGGTATACCCAACTGTTTTGGGTGTCCTATGAAGATGCATTTTATCCGCTTTGGATTCGAGCTTATCAATCCTGAAACTTTTTCACATAAGCGTCGCAGCCCCAAACATTTAAGAAACGACAACTTAGGTTTCTCTAAACCATAATTCATACGGTGTCATCTCAACGGAATTACGTGGTACCCTATTAAAGTAAATGTGGTTGTCTCTAATGCCTAACCCATGGACAATAGTGGTAATTCGATAAGAGACATCATGGTACGCACCATATCCAATAGGGTGCAACTATGATGTTCGGACACACCATCACACTATGGTGTTCCAGGCGGTATTAATTGCGAAACAATTTCCACAATGTCTTAATTGCGTGCCAAAGCTCGTAACTCAGATATTCATCTCTATGATCATATCATAGACATTTTATCCTCTTGTCACAATGATCTGCTACTTCACTCTGAAATTACTTGAACCATTCAATAATTCAGACTTGTGTTTCATCAAGTAAATATTCTCAACATCTACTTGAATCATCTGTGAAGTAAGAACATAACGATATTCACTGCATGCCTCAGCACTCATTGGACTGCACACATCAAAATGTGTTACTTCCTACAAGTTGCTATCTTGTTCCATCTTACTGAAAACGAGGCTTTTCAGTCATCTTGCCCATGTGGTATGATTTGCATATCTCAAGTGATTCAAAATCAAGTGAGTCCAAACGATCCATTTGCATGGAGTTTCTTCATGCATATACACCAATAGACATGGTTCGCATGTCTCAAACTTTTCAAAAACGAGTGAGTCCAAAGATCCATCAACATGGAGCTTCTTCATGCGTTTTATACCATTTGACTTACATGGCAGTGCCACAAGTGAGTGGTACTATCATTACTATCTTATATCTTTTGGCATGAAAATGTGTATCACTACGATCGAGATTCAATAAACCATTCAGGTTTAATACTAATCTTGATGGTAGAGGGAGCGTGCGATGTTTGATTATGTCAAACTTGGAAACACTTCCAACACATATCGTCAGCTCTCCTTTAGCTAGTCTCCGTTTATTCCGTAGCCTTTTATTTCGAGTTACTAACGCTTAGCAACCGAACCGGTATCTAATACCCTGGTGCTACTAGGAGTACTAGTAAAGTACACATTAACATAATGTATATCCAATATACTTCTATCGACCTTGCCAGCCTTCTCATCTACCAAGTATCTAGGGTAATGCTGCTCCAGTGGTTGTTCCCCTTATTACAGAAGCACTTAGTCTCGGGTTTGGGTTCAACCTTGGGTTTCTTCACTTGGGCAGCAGCTGAATTGCCATTTCATGAAGTATCCCTTTGTTCCCTTGCCCTTCTTGAAACTAGTGGTTTCACCAACCATCAACAATTGATGCTCCTTCTTGATTTCTACTTTCGCGGTGTCAAACATCGTGAATACCTCAAGGATCATCTTATTTATCCCTGATATGTTATAGTTCATCACAAAGCTCTAGCAGCCTGGTGGCAATGACTTTGGGGAAACATCACTATCTCATCTGGAAGATCAACTCCCACTCGATTCAAGTGATTGTTGCACTCAGACAATCTGAGCACAAGCTCAACGATTGAGCTTTTCTCCCTTAGTTTGCAGGCTAAGAAAATCGTCGGAGGTCTCAAACCTCTTGACGTGGGCACGAGCCTGAAATCCCAATTTCAGCCCTCGAAACATCTCATATGTTCCGTGACGTTTCGAAAACGTCTTTGGTGCCTCAATTCTAAACCGTTTAACTGAACTATCACGTAGTTATCAAAACGTGTATGTTCGATGTTCGAAACATCCACAAACGACGTTTGGGGTTTAGCACACTGAGCAGTGCATTAAGGACATAAGCTTTCTACTGATCGCATAATCGCTACTATCAACTTTCAACTATAATTTTCTCTAGGAACATATCTAAACAGTAGAACTATAGCACGAGCTACGACATAATTTGCAAAGGGTCTTTTGACTATGTTCAGGATAATTAAGTTCATCTTATGAACTCCCACTCAGATAGACATCCCTCTGGTCATCTAAGTGATCACATGATCCGAGTCAACTAGGCCGTGTCCGATCATCACGTGAGACGGACTAGTCATCATCGGTGAACATCTTCATGTTGATCGTATCTACTATACGACTCATGCTCGACCTTTCGGTCTCCGTGTTCCGAGGCCATGTCTGCACATGCTAGGCTCGTCAAGTTAACCCTAAGTGTTTTCGCTGTGTAAAACTGTCTTACACCCGTTGTATGTGAACGTAAGAATCCATCACACCCGATCAGAACTGTAGCAACGGTGCACAGTTAGGGGAGAACACTTCTTGAAATTGTTGTAAGGGATCATCTTATTTACTACCGTCGTCCTAAGCAAACAAGATGCATAAACATGATAAACATCACATGAAATCAAATAGTGACATGATATGGCCAATATCATTTTGCTCCTTTTGATCTTCATCTTCGGGGCTCCATGATCATCATCGTCACCGGCACGACACCATGATCTCCATCATCATGATCTCCATCATCGTGTCTTCATGAAGTTGTCACGCCAACGACTACTTCTACTTCTATGACTAACGCGTTTAGCAATAAAGTAAAGTAGTTTACATGGCGTTCTTCAATGACACGCAGGTCATACAATAAATAAAGACAACTCCTATGGCTCCTGCCGGTTGTCATACTCATCGACATGCAAGTCGTGAATCCTATTACAAGAACATGATCAATCTCATACATCACATATCATTCATCACATTCTTCTTGGCCATATCACATCACATAGCATACCCTGCAAAAACAAGTTAGACGTCCTCTAATTGTTGTTGCATGTTTTACGTGGCTGCTATGGGTTTCTAGCAAGAACGTTTCTTACCTACGCAAGACCACACCGTGATATGCCAATTTCTATTTACCCTTCATAAGGACCCTTTTCATCGAATCCGTTCCGACTAAAGTGGGAGAGAATGGCACCCGCTAGCCACCTTATGCACCAAGTGCATGTCAATCGGTGGAACCTGTCTCACGTAAGAGTACGTGTAAGGTCGGTCCGGGCCGCTTCATCCCACAATACCGTCGAAACAAGATTGGACTAGTAACGGTAAGCATATTGAACAACATCAACGCCCACAACTACTTTGTGTTCTACTCGTGCAAAGAATCTACGCAATAGACCTAGCTCATGATGCCACTGTTGGGGAACGTAGCAGAAATTCAAAAATTTTCCTACGTAACGCCAAGATCTATCTATGGAGAGACCAGCAACGAGTAGAAAGGAGAGGAGAGTGCATCTACATACCCTTGTAGATCGCTAAGCGGAAGCGTTCAAGTGAACGGGGTTGATGGAGTCGTACTCGTCGTGATTCAAATCACCGATGATCAAGTGCCGAACGCACGGCACCTCCGCGTTCAACACACGTACAGCCCGGTGACGTCTCCCACGCCTTGATCCAGCAAGGAGAGAGGGAGAGGTTGAGGAAGACTCCATCCAACAGCAGCACAATGGCGTGGTGGTGATGGAGGAGCGTGGCAATCCAGCAGGGCTTCGCCAAGCACCATGGGAGAAGAGGAGGAGGGAGAGGGGCAGGGCTGCACCAACGAGAGATCAAATCGCGTGTTATGGGCAGCCCCATGCCTCAATATATATAGGGGGAAGGGGGCTGCGCCCCCTTTAGGGTTTTCCCACCCCCTAGGGGCGGCGGCCAGCCATAGATGGGTTTTGGGGTGCGGCCAAGAAGGGGGGAGGAGTCCATCCTCCCCAAGGCACCTCGGAGGTGCCTTCCCCTTCGAGGACTCTTCCCTCTAGGGTTCCCTAGGCGCATGGGCCTCTTGGGGCTGGTGCCCTTGGCCCATGTGGGCCAAGGCGCACCCCCTACAGCCCATGTGGCCCCCCGGGGCAGGTGGCCCCACCCGGTGGGCCCCCGGGACCCTTCCGGTGGTCCCGGTACAATACCGATGACCCCGAAACTTGTCCCGATGGCCGAAACAGGACTTCCTATATATAAATCTGTACCTCCGGACCATTCCGGAACTCCTCGTGACGTCCGGGATCTCATCCGGGACTCCGAACAACATTCGGTAACCACATACAAGCTTCCTTTATAACCCTAGCGTCATCAAACCTTAAGTGTGTAGACCCTACAGGTTCGGGAGACATGCAGACATGACCGAGACGTTCTCCGGTCAATAACCAACAGCGGGATCTGGATACCCATGTTGGCTCCCACATGTTCCACGATGATCTCATCGGATGAACCACGATGTCAAGGACTCAATCGATCCCGTATTCAATTCCCTTTGTCTAGCGGTATGTTACTTGCCCGAGATTCGATCGTCGGTATCCAATACCTTGTTCAATCTTGTTACCGGCAAGTCACTTTACTCGTTCCGTAACACATCATCCCGTGATCAACTCCTTGGTCACATTGCGCATATGATGATGTCCTACCGAGTGGGCCCAGAGATACCTCTCCGTTTACACGGAGTGACAAATCCCAGTCTCGATCCGCATAAAACAATAGATACTTTCGGAGATACCTGCAGTGCACCTTTATAGTCACCCAGTTACGTTGTGACGTTTGATACACCCAAAGCACTCCTACGGTATCCAGGAGTTACACGATCTCATGGTCAAAGGAAGAGATACTTGACATTGGCGAAGCTCTAGCAAACGAACTACACGATCTTTGTGCTATGCTTAGGATTGGGTCTTGTCCATCACATCATTCTCCTAATGATGTGATCCCGTTATCAAAGACATCCAATGTCCATAGCCAGGAAACCATGACTATCTGTTGATCACAACGAGCTAGTCAACTAGAGGCTCACTAGGGACATATTGTGGTCTATGTATTCACACGTGTATTACGATTTCCGGATAATACAGTTATAGCATGAATAAAAGACTATTATCATGAACAAAGAAATATAATAATAACTTATTTATTATTGCCTCTAGGGCATATTTCCAACACCCCAATCCAGCCCCTCTGGATCTGGACGGGGGACTGCTCCCTACCCATCAACCATGGCAATAGATAATGGCCATAGACCTGCATAGATTGGATATGATAGGACCCGACTGAGGGAGTCCTGGATTAGGGGGTGTCCGGCTGGCCGGACTATGACCTTTGGCCGGACTCCCGGACTATGAAGATACAAGATTGAAGACTCCGTACCGTGTCCGGATGGGACTTTCCTTGGCATGGAAGGCAAGCTTGGCGATACGAGATGAAGATCTCCTCCCATTGTAACCGACTCTGTGTAACCCTAGCCCTCTCCGGTGTCTATATAAACCGGAGAGTTTTAGTCCGTAGGACGAACAACAATCATACCATAGGCTAGCTTCTAGGGTTTAGGCTCTCTGATCTCATGGTAGATCAACTCTTGTAATACCCATACCATCAATATTATTCAAGCAGGAGTAGGGTTTTACCTCCACGAGAGGGCCCGAACCTGGGTAAAAACATCGTGTCCCTTGTCTCCTGTTACCATCTGCCTAGACGCATAGTTCGGGACCCCCTACCCAAGATCCGCCGGTTTTGACACCGACATTGGTGCTTTCATTGAGAGTTCCTCTGTGTCGTCGCCTTTAGGCCCGATGGCTTCTTCGATCATCAACCACGACGCGGTCCAGGGTGAGACTTTTCTCCCCGGACAGATCTTCGTATTCGGCGGCTTCGCACTGCGGGCCAACTCGTTTGGCCATCTGGAGCAGATCGAAAGCTACGCCCCTGGCCATCAGGCCAGGTTTGGAAGCTTAAACTACACGGCCAACATTCGCGGGGACTTGATCTTCGACGGATTCGAGCCACGGCCGAGCGCGCCACACTGTCTTGATGGGCACGATCTAGCTCTGCCGCCGGACAGCGCCCAGAGTGCCGCTTAGGAGTCCGATCCGACCATTAGTTCGGAGCCGACTACGCTAACCAGGGATGGACGGTTGGACGTTGCCCCAGGAGCCGTAATCTCTATGGTGATAGAGCCGAATACCAGCCGGGTCCTTTGCAAGGCCCGTGACTCCAAGGTGCCAGACTCCGTTCCGGACTCCGAATCTCCTGCACCCCTTCTGATCGAACCCGATTGGGCTCCGATTGTGGAGTTCACCGCCGCGACCGTATTTCAGCACTCGCCCTTTGGCGATATCCTGAACTCCCTAAAGTCTCTCTCTTTGTCAGGAGAGCCCTGGCCGGACTATGGTCAGCAGGGTTGGGATACGGACGACGAAGAAATTCGGAACCCACCCACCACCCACTTTGTAGTCACTATCAACGATTTAACCGACATGCTCGACTTTGACTCCGAAGACATCGATGGTATGGATGCCGATGGAGGAGAGGACCAAGAACCAACACCTATAGGGAACTGGAAAGCTACCTCGTCATATGACATATACATGGTGGACACCCCCAAAGCAGGGGAGGGCGAGGAAAAAATGGAGAATGACCCCTCCAAGAAGCAACCCAAGCGCCAACGTCAGCGGCGCGCTCTAAATCCCGCCAAAGCAAGAACGGCGAATCCAGCACCGGAGATAACAACACGCCGGACAGTGCCGAAGATAACCCCCTCCAGCAGGATTCAGCGCAGGAGGATGAAGGAGCCAGCCCTCATGAGAGAGCGGCCGACAGAGAGGTTGAGGGTGACAACTATATGCCTCCCTTCGAAGACGAGGCAAGCCTCGACGACGACGAATTCGTCGTGCCAGAGGATCCCATCAAACAAGAGCGCTTCAAACGCAGGCTTATGGCCACGGCACGCAGCCTCAAGAAAAAATAGAAGCAGCTTAGAGCTGACCAAGACTTGCTAGCCGACAGATGGACTGAAGTCCTGGCGGCCGAAGAGTATAAACTCGAGCGCCCCTCCAAGAGCTACCCAAAGCACATGCTGCTACCCCAACTTGAGGAGGAAGCAACTAAACCTACATCACCAGCGTACGATGCGCCCGATCGGCCACCCCGTGGCCGCGACAGAGAGGCCTTCAGGCCCTCAACCCAAGCCGCACCCCGGCACCACTCAAAGCATGCCAGAGTACGGGGAGACGCAACAGACCTGCAAGACATATTGGAGAACAAGGCAAGGCAAGCAAGATCGATCTATGGATCACATGGGCGCCCTGCTTCACGTGACGCCAGTCGTCACGCCGGATATGATAAGTACGGCCAGGCCGAATACAACAGACCAAGCTCATCCGAGCTGCGTCGTGATATAGCCCAATACAGGGGCGCCGCACACCCCCTATGCTTCACAAACGAAGTAGTGGATCATAAAATCCCCAATGGTTTTAAACCTGTAAACATCGAATCATACGACGGCACAACTGATCCCGCGGTATGGATCGAGGACTATCTCCTCCATATCCACATGGCCCACGGCGATGATCTACACGCCATCAAATACCTCCCGCTCAAGCTTAAAGGACCAGCACGACATTGGCTTAACTGCCTGCCAGCAGAGTCAATTAGTTGCTGGGAGGACCTGGAATCCGCATTCCTTGACAACTTCCAGGGCACTTATGTGCGACCACCAGACGCCGATGACCTAAGCCACATGATCCAGCAGCCAGAAGAATCGACCAGACAATTCTGGACACGGTTCCTAACCAAGAAAAATCAAATAGTCGACTGTCTGGACGCCGAGGCCCTTGCAGCCTTCAGGCACAACATCCGAGATGAATGGCTTGCCCGGCACCTAGGACAGGAAAAGCCGAAATCTATGGCAGCCCTCACGACACTCATGACCCGCTTCTGCGCGGGCGAAGACAGCTGGCTAGCTCGTAGCAATAACATAACCAAGAGCCCTGGTAATCCGAATACCAAGGACAACAATGGCAGGTCACGTCGCAACAAGCACAAGCGCCGCATTAATGGCGAAAATACTGAGGATACGACAGTCAACGCCGGATTCAGAGGCTCTAAACCCAATCAGTGGAAGAAGACATTCAAAAGAAACCCTCTGGGCCCATCGAACCTAGACCGGATACTCGACCGCTCGTGCCAGATATACGGCACCCCCGAACAACAAGCCAATCACACCAACAGGGATTGTTGGGTGTTCAAGCAGGCAGGCAAGTTAAGTGCCGAGGCCAGAGACAAGGGGCTGCGTAGCGATGACGAGGAGGAGCCCTAGCCGCCGAACAACAGAGGACAGAAGGGATTCCCCCCGCAAGTGCGGACGGTGAACATAATATACGAAACCCACATCCCCAAGAGGGAGCGGAAGCGTGCTCTCAAGGACGTCTACGCGTTGGATCCAGTCGCCCCAAAGTTCAACCCATGGTCCTCCTGCCCGATCACGTTTGATCGAAGGGACCTCCCCACTAGCATCCATCACGGCGGATTCACCGCATTGGTCCTAGACCCAATCATTGACGGATTTCACCTCACCAGAGTCCTCATGGACGGCGGCAGCAGCCTGAACCTGCTTTATCAGGATACAGTGCGAAAAATGGGTATAGATCCCTCAAGGATCAAACCCACAAAGACAACCTTTAAAGGTGTCATACCGGGTGTAGAAGCCAGCTGGACAGGCCCAGTTACACTCGAAGTGGTCTTCAGATCCCCGGATAATTTCCGAAGCGAAGAGTTAATCTTCGACATAGTCCCATTCCGCAGTGGCTATCACGCCCTGCTCAGACGAACCGCATTTGCAAAGTTCAATGTGGTGCCGCACTACGCATATCTCAGGCTCAAGATGCCAGGCCCTCGCGGAGTCATCACGGTCAATGGAAACACCGAACGCTCTCTCCGAATGGAGGAGCACACAGCGGCCCTGGCGGCGGAAGTACAGAGCAGCCTCTCAAGGCAGCTCTCCAATTCGGGAATCAAACGTCCGGACAACGTCAAGCGCGCCCGAAGCAACCTACAAAAGAACCGGCCGGCACGATCCGAGCAAGCATAGCACTGCGGCCCCAATCCCAGCCCTCGTCAGATGGTGCTATCGGTACCACGCGTACATAATTACACTTTGAAAATACCATGGGCATAAGGGGAGGGGCACAACTACGGCACGCCCAGAATGCGGCTCAACCGCACTTAGGGGATCCCTATTCGGCCGTTTTCCTTTTTTATATACTTTCAGGCCCCGATTACTCAGAAGGCCTGTCCGGCAATACACTCGCTGAACACACGATACAACAACCAGGGTGAGGACAAGCCGCGTCGAATGTCCGGGTGGCCTTTATAACGAGTTAAATACCTGTTTTTATTTACAAAACCCGGTGCTTGCCCCTGGAGGGGGACATGTCAAATAATCCCATCTCTTGCTTATCGCACTATTTGTATCATTCTGCTTTCATAGCAGCCCCTTAATAATAAACAATACATAGCTTCTATCTATTATTGTATCCCTTTTTATATATATGTTCAGTCATTATGCAGCCATACACTTTGGTATGGCCAATACACTAGGGGCTTAAGCACCCCATAACACGGTGTGAGAAGACCGAACACTCTCATGAGTGCGGCACCCCGAACTTATAGCACTATATGCATCGGCTCCGAATCATGTCTTTGGTCAATAGTTGGGTTTTCCCGGCTCCCATGTTTTGGTACCTTATGTTCCGCATTGTTGGCTAAGGTAGCGCTCGGAGAACTACTGCGATTGTGCCCCAGTTGAGCTGGGTTAACACCTCAGTAGAGAAAGCTAAAACTGACTGTCATGATAGCGCGAGAGACCGGTCGCTGTTCGCAAGGTTTTTCGAGTCATTAAAGACTTATGCCGCTTAGAGCGAGGAACCGGACTTATCCGGTCTAGGCGTGGATAGCGCCCCGAACTCGGTCTTCCAAATACTAGGGGCTTCGCCGAAATTTAAAATTATAGAATTCTATGGCTAAGTGAGAGTGATAAAGCATTATAAGTCCGACGGCCTGGTTCGTTGTGCTGAGCACCTCCCTAGATGGACCCAAGAATGGGAACAAGAGCGCTCAGGTTTATCCCGAACACCCCAGCACTCGTGGCATGGGGGTCGAAGCCGACGACTTGCATCTCTCAGATTTGATAAACGGCCGCACAGAAGGTAATATTTTAAATTAACAAGCGTTGCTTAACGTATATGAACAAAGTTTTCAGCGTACAGGATAACTGATGCGAGCCTACTCAAAAATTACATCTTTGGAGCACTCGTCCGCTATACGGCGAGCACCCTTTAGGACGCCCTTATAATACATCTCGGGCGTACGATACTCCTTGCCCGGCGGTGGCGCGTCCGTCAAAAGCTTCTCAGCGTCCAGCTTGCCCCAGTGCACTTTAGCACGGGGAAGGGCCCGACGGGCACCTTCGATGCAGACAGAGCGCTTGACGACCTCAATCCCCGGACACGCGTCCACCAGCCGCCGCACCAGACCGAAGTAGCTCCCATGCATGGCTTCTCCAGGCCACAGCCGAGCTATGAGGCCCTTCATGGCCTGTTCGGCCACCTTGTGGAGCTCGACCAGCTGCTTCAGCTGGTCGCTCAGGGGCACCGGATGTTCGGCCTCAGCATACTGAGACCAGAACACCTTTTTCGTCGAGCTCCCCTCTTCGGCTCGGTAGTATGCGGTGGCATCAGACACACTACGGGGCACATCGGCGAATGCTCCTGGAGAGCTCCGGATTCGGGTAAGTAGCAGATAATTAACTTTTATATTCTTGCTTTGCATAAAGAATGCCTTACCCGCCACTATTTTCTTCATCGCCTCGATCTCCTGGAGGGCCTTCTGGGCTTCGGCCTTAGCGTTTTTGGCACTCTCAACAGCCAAGGCGAGCTCGGACTCTCGGGTCTTCGAGTCACGCTCCAAACTCTCATGTTTTTCCACGAGAGCCTGGAGCTCTTGCCGCACCTCCGCCACCCGTGCCTCCTGCTTCTCTTGCTCGGCTCGCTCCAGAGCCGCACTGTTTTCGGCCTTGGAGACCGCCTCCTTCAGGGTCGCCACCTTGGCCGTGGCCCCGGCAACATTTAAGTTGGTCCTGTCATTATTTGCAACCAAGTATTTCTATATACATCTACATGCGGTATTACATACCCTCCTTGTCCTCGAGCTGCTTCTTGGCACGGCCGAGCTCGTTCTCGGATTTCTCGAGGCTTCCCTTCAATGCATTGACCTCCGTAGTCAGTGCGGCAGAGGTCAGCAGCGCAGCCTGCATTCCCATATCGACATATTTTTATTAGACTCCTGCGTATATCTTTTTAGATCCTCAGCTCGGCTTTTCTTTCCGAACGCTGAACCGAGCATCAGGGGCTACTGTCTATGCGGTAACATTTTTATATGTTTTGAATACATACCTCAAAGCCTGTTAACAGACTTCTATAGGCTTTTGTCAGCCCGCTCTTGGCGGACTAAACCTTTTGAATCACCGCACTCATAACAGTGCGGTGTTCCTCGTCGATGGAGGCACCGTTAAGCGCCTCCAGCAAATTGTCCGGCGCCTCCGGATGGACGGAGGTTGCCGGCGGCGTAGGCTTGCCCTTCTTATGAAGGCGCCGCCTGTCGGACTCTGGAACCGTTGGTGGTTCCGGAGCAGTGTCCGGCCCGGGGCCGGACTTAGATCCCTCCGGGGCTTCACCCCCTTTGGGCCTGGAATCTGGGAGGTCGCCTTGGGGTGCCTCCAGGACCACCTCCTCCTGGTTCGGCCCCTTTTGGGACTCCACCTCGGCGTCGTCCGCAGGGAGCGGGGAGG
The DNA here is from genome assembly GCF_002162155.2 of Triticum dicoccoides. Classification (NCBI taxonomy): domain Eukaryota; kingdom Viridiplantae; phylum Streptophyta; class Magnoliopsida; order Poales; family Poaceae; genus Triticum; species Triticum dicoccoides. The sequence continues at coordinate 103,440,747 of NC_041391.1, read as the reverse complement.
AGGCCGTCGGAAGTGAAGTGCTATTCACATCTGACGAATTCAGGGAGCCGCTCGACAAATCGACGAGCTGAGCTCTGGGTGGACCGCATAATTAAAAATTCGGCGTCAGAAGCTATCGAATAATAGAGGAGTGCCATGAGTCATTCGGGTAACCGGACACTTACGGTTTTGCCAGGGGCTTGACCCTGGATGTCCATTCCTCCCCGCCGTCTTCGGCGTCAGAGGCATTGTCCGGCGGAAGGGTCTTCCCCTTCTTGGACCCTTCGGCCTCCCCAGTTGGGGCGACCTTCCTTTTCTTTCCTCCCCCCGTTGGAGGGGGAGAGGCTTCTTCTTCTTCCTCCTCCTCGTCTTCCGAGGCGGAGGGTGCGTCGGGGTTGTCGGGCGATGAATCCGACACCACCAAGTGCCAGGAGCTCTTTCGAGTCCCCGTGGCCTTCTTCTTGGCCTTCTTCTCTGGCACCACATGAGGAGCCGGAACCAGCAGCTCCGTCAATCGGGCGTCCGCTGGATCTTCTGGTAAGGGAGCCGGACAACTAACCTGTCCGGATTTCTTCAGCCAGTCCTGTCAAAGGTAGGGGAGTTTAGATCTCGCATAGAGTTAGACTATGAGAGAAAAGAGTCCCGTAAAGGGTAGAACAACTTACCTCGTTGGCCCGAGGCCGCGAGCTGAATCCGCGATCTTCGGTAGCGGATGCGGGGGCCTTGACGCCCTTAAACAGCACCTTCCAGGCATCTTCGTACGTAGTATCGAAGAGCCCGCTCAAGGCTTAGTGTTGTGCCGGATCGAACTCCCACAATTTGAAGGCCCGTTGTTGGCATGGGAGGATCCGGCGGATAAGCATGACCTAGACTACATTGACGAGCTTGAGGTTCTTGTTGACCAACTTTTTGATGTAGGTTTGGAGTCCGGTCAACTCTTCCGAATCTCCCCACGTTAAGCCCGTCTCTTTCTAGGAGGTGAGCCGTGTGGGAAAGCCAGATCGGAATTCGGGGGCCGCTTCCCAGTTGGGGTCGCGTGGCTCGGTGATGTAGAACCACCCCGATTGCCATCCTTTTATTGTCTCCATGAAGAAGCCTTCGAGCCATAGGACGTTGGCAATCCGGCCCACGATGGCACTTCCGCACTCCGCTTGATAGCCGCTCACCACTTTCGGCTTGACGTTAAAAGTCTTCAGCCATAAGCCGAAGTGGGGCTGGATGCAGAGGAAGGCCTCACACACGACGATGAACGCCGAGATGTTGAGGATAAAGTTTGGGGCCAGATCGTGGAAGTCTAGGCCATAGTAGAACATGAGCCCCGGACGAATGGGTGAAGGGGAAAACCCAGTCCGCGGAGGAAATGGGGAAGAAAAACAACCCTCTCATGGGGCCTGGGAGTGGGGATGAGTTGCCCTGCATCTGGAAGCCGGTGTGCGATGTCGTCAGACAAGTATCCGGCCGTCCTCAACTTTTTGATTTGCCCCTCCGTGACGGAGGAGTCCATCCATCTACGTCCCGCTTCGGACATGATTGGAGTAGGTTGAGGTGGGAAATGCGGGCTTGGGCGTTGGAGCTCGAGTGCGCAGGGACAAATAAGCAAAGGATGAAGAAGGCGTGAATGGAAAGGGCGGATTCTTATCCCCTTATATGGGCGGCCAAAACTACGACCCCCCACCGGCCTGATAAAACTCGCTTATCTCCCAAACGCCGCGGTTAATGGCGCGGTGGGGTTACCCACGCCCATATTGATGAGAATCCCGGAATAAGGGGACACGATCTCTGCTTTGACAAGACGCGCCAAGGAATACGCCTCGCTAAACGCGCTGAGGTGGAACAATAAAATGAATAAAAGCCTGGCCATGGCGTAAGGTCATGCTACAGAATACGTCAGCAGATTAGATTGGTGCAAATGTTATTCCCTCTATGGTGGCATGTGGAACTTATTTTACAGAGCCGGACACTATCCTGGTGTTCAACATCTTCTATGAAGTATTCGGAGGAGGAACCCGCCTTGCAATGCCGAAGACCACTTGCATGCCGGACTCGTCGTCATTGAAGCCTGGTTCAGGTGCTACTGAGGGAGTCCTGGATTAGGGGGTGTCCGGCTGGCCGGACTATGACCTTTGGCCGGACTCCCGGACTATGAAGATACAAGATTGAAGACTCCGTCCCGTGTCCGGATGGGACTTTCCTTGGCGTGGAAGGCAAGCTTGGCAATACGATATGAAGATCTCCTCCCATTGTAACCGACTCTGTGTAACCCTGGCTGAGGGAGTCTTGGACTAGGGGGTGTCCGGATAGCCGAACTATCATCATCGGCCGGACTCCAAGACTATGAAGATACAAGATTGAAGACTTCCTCCCGTGTCCGGATGGGACTTTCCTTGGCGTGGAAGACAAGCTTGGTGATACGGATATGTAGATCTCCTACCATTGTAACCGACTCTGTGTAACCCTAGCCCTCTCCGGTGTCTATATAAACCGGATGGCTTTATTCCTTAGGACGAACAATCATACCATAGGCTAGCTTCTAGGGTTTAGCCTCCTTGATCTCCTGGTAGATCTACTCTTGTAATACCCACATCATCAATATCAATCAAGCAGGACGTAGGGTTTTACCTCCATCAAGAGGGCCCGAACCTGGGTAAAACATCGTGTCCCTTGTCTCTTGTTACCATCTGCCTAGACGCATAGTTCGAGACCCCCTACCCGAGATCCGCCGGTTTTGACACCGACATTGGTGATTTCATTGAGAGTTCCTCTGTGTCGTCACCAATAGGCTCGATGGCTTCTCCGATCATCAACAACGACGCAGTCCAGGGTGAGACCTTCCTCCCCGGACAGATCTTCGTATTCGGCGGCTTTGCACTGCGGGCCAATTCGCTTGGCCATCTGGAGCAGACCGAAAGCTACGCCCCTGGCCGTCAGGTAAGATTTGGAAGTTTGAACTTGACGGTTGACATCCGCGGGGACTTGATCTTCGATGGATTCAAGCCATAGCCGAGCGCGCCGCACTGTCACGACGGGCATGACTTAGCTCTGAAGCCGGACAGTAACCTGGAGGCCGCACACGAGTCTGCTCTGATCTTCAATTTGGAGCCGGCTGCATAGATCGAGGACGGGTGGCTAGACACCGCCTCAGGGGCTGCAACCTCTACGGCGATAGAGCCGAACACTTACCTTGTCCCTCATGAAGCTCGTGACCCGAGGTGCCGCACTCCTTGCCGGACTCCGAACCTCCCGCGCCCCCTCCAGTCGAATCCGACTGGGCGCCGGTCATGGAGTTCACCGCTGCGGACATCTTTCAACACTCACCCTTCGGCGACATCTTGAGTTCGCTAAAATATCTCTCGTTATCAGGAGAGCCCTGGCCGGACTGCGGTCAGGACGGTTGGGATACGAACAACAAAGGAATTCAAAGCCCACCCACCACCCACTTAGTAGCCACTGTCGACGATCTAACCGACATGCTAGACTTCGACTCCGAAGACATCGACGGTATGGACGACGATGCCGGAGACGTCCAAGAACCAGCGCCTACTGGGCACTGGAAAGCCACCTCATCATATGACATATACATGGTGGATACACCAAAAGGAAGCGACAACGAGGAACAACGGGACGTGGCGAAGGACAACTCCCCCAACAAACAACCAAAACAGCGACGCAAGCACCGCCCGAAGTCCCGCCTCGATAACAACGGCACCCATACTGACCCAGCCTTAGAGAAGGGTGAAGCGGTGGACGACGAACATGCCACCAAGCAACCATCCGAACAGGATGGATTGTACAAGCAACCCATCCCCGGTGAAAACAACAGTCCAGACGATCTCATGCCCGACAAACCACCGGAGCATAAGAACCTTCATAAAAGGCTCGTCGCCACTGCAAGAAGTCTGAAGAAGCAAAAGCTGACGCTCAAAACAGCAGAGGACGCACTCAGAATGAGATGGAGCAAAGTACTCAATACCGCAGATAAATACAACAATAGTCACCAGGCGAAGAGCTACCCGAAGCGCAAGTTGTTACCCGAATTTGACGAGGAGGCCGTAGAGCCCCCGCAGTCAAAAAACAAAGATGCCGCCTGGCCGGATAGACGACCAGATGACAGGCTAAGAGCGGCAAGGGGCGCCGCACACAAGCCGGCACACGATCCACATAAAGATCCTCGCAAAAAAGATGGCCCGGTCAGGTCCATCTACGGGCCAAAAAAGAAGGCTCCAGGGAGCAATACAACCCGCCGAGTGTTTGAAGACAACGGCACACCTAAATACAGGGGCGCCGCACACCCACTATGTTTCACCGATGAGGTACTGGACCATGAATTTCCAGCGGGATTCAAACCCATCAACATAGAGGCATATGACGAAACAACAGACCCCGGAGTCTGGATTGAGGATTATATCCTACACATACATATGGCTAGAGGAGATGATCTCCATGCCATAAAATACCTACCCCTCAAGCTCAAAGGGCCAGCTCGACATTGGCTCAAAAGCCTCCCAGAAAATACCATTGGAAGTTGGGAAGAGCTCGAAGATGCGTTTCGAGCAAATTTTCAGGGGACTTATGTCCGCCCTCCGGATGCAGATGATTTAAGTCACATAACTCAACAACCCGGAGAGTCAGCATGAAAATTTTGGAACAGGTTCCTCACCAAAAAGAACCAAATAGTCGACTGTCCGGATGCCGAAGCCTTAGCAGCCTTTAAGCACAACGTCCGAGACGAATGGCTTGCCAGACACCTCGGCCAGGAAAAACCAAGAACAATGGCCGCACTCACAAGCCTCATGACCCGCTTTTGCGCGGGGGAAGACAGCTGGTTGGCTAGATGCAGCACCAGCGACCCGAGTACATCTGAAGTCAGGGATGGAAATGGGAAATCACGACGCAGAAAAGATCAGCGCCGGAGTAAGGAAAATGGCCCAAATAGCACGGCGGTCAACGCCGGATTCAAAAGCTCTCGGCCGAATAATAAAATACTGCCCCTCAAGGACAACAGTGACGAGCTATCCAACCTAAACAAAATTTTGGATAGGATATGTCAAATACATAGTACCCCCGGGAAGCCTGCAAACCATACCCACAGAGATTGTTGGGTCTTCAAGCAGTCCGGCCGACTTAACGCCGAACGCAAGGGGTCCGACACACGAAGCGAAGACGACAAACCCCACAAGCAGCACGCCGGAAAACAGAAGACTTTCCCACTAGAAGTCAAAACAGTGAACTCGCTTCATGTGATAACACGGAAACATAGTGCGGCACCTGCTATACCAGGACACCGTCCGCAGAATGGGGATAGACCCTACCGAAATTCACCATAGCAGCGCTTCCTTCAAAGGAGTGACGCCTGGCCTTTACGCCAAATGTACAGGCTCTGTACTACTAGAGGTCGTGTTTGGTTCATCCGACAACCTCCGTCGCGAAAAGCTCATTTTCCATATCGCCCCATTCAAAAGTAGCTATCAAGCACTACTGGGACGCGAAGCATTCGCCCGCTTTAACACAATACCGCATTACGCGTCTCCTACGCTTAAAATGCCTGGTCCATACAACATAATCTCAGCAAAGGGTAAATCTGAGTGTTCCTCGACCACGGAAAACATGAGACTGCGTCGACAGCCGCACACTAATCCGACCTTGCTGGTCAAAGCCCTGAAAACAGGTCATTCAGACCTTGGACACGGTTAGGCGAGTCCGGCATAAATAAACAAGGGGCTTCACCGCCGCATACCCCTTTACAAGGGGCTGCACGTATAAACAATGAGAGCCAATAAAGCTCAAGTTCATCATACTTTATTTTAACTACACCTTTTTGCACGATATTTTTCCAAACTAAGTTCTTCTCCTTTACAGATGAAGCACGTGCTACACCCGTCCAAGATACAGCACAACGGAGACACAGGTGCAGACGTGCAGCAGGGACCCGTTACAAGGATTCTTTTCAGATTAAGATCCTGCGTAAACCTTTCTTACTGTCTCTTGTTGATACATATCCCCTGGTTTCTTACCATAACCGAGGAGGAGGCTGGCGTTTTGGCATCGGCCGTGTCAGAAGTTCCCGCCCGTACCTGGACACTAGGGGCTTACGGCATTGTTCTGCCCGGTATCATAAAGACTGAACACCTCAGGGAGTGTTCGGCGTCTCGAGTTAGGCCTTATATGCATGAGCTCCGAATCATGACTTTGGTCAAATGTTGGGTTTGCCCGGCTCCTTTGTTTTGCTGCCTTACGTTCCGCTCCATCGGCTAACGCGACACCAGGAGAACTACTGCGATTGTGCCCCGGTTCGGCCGGGCGAGCACCTCAGTAGAGAAAGCCGAAAACTGACTGTCATGATATAGCGAGAGACTGGTCAACCACTCGATCGACTACTGGATTGTTTAGAATTCCTCCGCTTTGACGAAGGACCGCTTCCCGGTCAGGCACATACGCGCCCCGAGTTCGGAGAAGCGCGGTGCCTCTAGGGGCTATATAGTAGCCCCACCTTCGAGCTCCTATGGCTAAGTGAAAGTGATAAAGCATTATAGTCCAGTTGCCTAGTTTGCTATGCTATCACCTCCTTCAAGGGACCAAGATGTTGGATTAAGTGTGAAAAAGCGTTTTTCTTTTTGCAAACACCCCCGCACCATGTGCGTGGGGGCTGAAGCCAAAGACTGCCATCTTTCAGGTTATACATACACGGCCGCACAGGAGATAGTTCAATACTTGAACGCACAAGTATAAAAAGCTATTGCATTATAAACATGATCTCACAAATCATACACGTCATTTGAACATAACATCTTTCGAGCACTGCGACTCTATTAAATGAGCGCCCTGCAGGACTTCCTCAAAATAGTGCTCAGCTGGTAATCGGCCTTTGTCCGAACCCCGGATGCAACAGCGGTGGCATCCATCTCCGCCCAGTATGTCTTAACACGGGCGAGAGCCATCCGTGCACCTTCTATGCATGCCGACCGCTTCATCGCCTCGATATGCGGCACCGCCCCAAGGAATCGCTGCAACAAGCCAAAATAACTTCCAGGCTTGGGCCTTTCCGGCCACAGATGAGCGACCACATCTGTCATGGAAAGTCCGGACAATCTATTCAGCTCAGCCCACTCAGCCAGCCGATCAGTCAACGGAAGTGGACGCTCCGGACTATGGAATTGAGACCAGAAAAGCTCTTCCATTTTGTGATCCTTCTCGCTTCGGAAGTGCACGACCGCGTCCGCCGCACTCACTGCCAAATCCAGATAAGGATCCTCCGCACCATACAATTGGCCCAACTGAGCATACTTCGGATCTGTGAACTTCCTACGCAGCAGAAAGGGCTTTCCAGCCGCAATATCTCTGGCCTGACATAGTTCCTCCTTCATAGCCCGCATCGCACTATGGGCATCCTTGGCTTTGGCGGCAGCCTTCTTCAGGTCCTCTTGCCCCGCTCGGCGTTCTCTTTCAAGAACCTCATAGCGGTCGGTAGCATCTTTTAATTTCACGGCCATTCCGGCCATCTCCTCCCTGCTTCGGCAGTGAGCAGCCTTTTCGGCTTTTAGCTCTTCCGCTGCCTTCAAGGCAGCCGCATCACTTTTCCTGGCTTGCTCCTTGGCTCGAGCAAGCTCTGCTCGAAGGTCTTCCACAGCAGAGGCACCATCTGCATCAAGCATACAAATTGTAAGGAATGGGCATCAGCTCCCTTACTAGGTGACGACAGAGCAACCACCTACCCTGTGACTCGTTAAGTCGTTTATTGACTAGCGCGATGTCCGCATCCGCAACGTCGAGTTGCCGCTTCAGCTCGGCAACTCCATCATTCCGGCTGGCCACCGAATGTTCCGCCACCTGCATAGGAAAGGCGACATCCTATAACTGAGATTATGATCCTCGGCACGCTTTCGCTTTCGACAGCATACCAAGTCTCAGGGGCTACTCCATGTGCAAAACTGTCAAAAGGTATGTCATTTGTTGCGTACCTCAAACCCCGTCAACAAACTTCCGACGGCCTCATACAACCCGCTCTCGGCGGATGAGATCCTTTCAATAACCATACTCATTAATGTGTGGTGATCTTCTGAGATAGACGCCCTCTTGAGCAAATCCTGCAGCTCCACTGGCCATACTCCAGTGGGTGCCGAACTCCGCGGCCCTGCCGGACTCGGGGAGACCCTCCGTGATGACACCTCAGGTTCGTCCGCCCCGCCCGACGGGGCGGCAGATGGAGGCATTTCTCTCTCCATCATCTCCGGACGAAGGTCCCCCGAAGATGAGCTCTACTGAGATGGGCTGAGATCCAAACTACAAGGTGAAAACTTCGGTTACCCTTAGAAATAAAGTAGGGGTGTCCCCTATTACAAAATTCCCCCTTTTTTACTTACGGCTCGCTGGAGGGATGATTCCTCTGGGGAGACTGTGCGGCCGGGGCTCTCCCCTGCACAGGACCTTCCGGTGCGGATTTCTTTCCCCGCTTTGAGGCCTTGGCCTCCGGGTCTTCGGAAGCGGTCCTCTTCTCCCCCTAGAAGGAGGGATTCTCGATTCCCCCCTTTCTGAAAGCCTCCTTGGTAGAGGTGGTAGTTTCCCTGTGCCCCCCATCGCCCTCCTCCGAAGGTGCAACCTCCAACATTTTGATTAACACGGGATCCGGCGTGATCTCAGGGAGGGGGGCCGAACACCGTATCAGCTTTGCTTGCGCTATCCACTCCTGTCCAAGGGATAGCTGGTTAAAAGGCAAAACCCATGATAAATAAATGGACAATATGTCCAGACACAGGGCTACTTACTTGAGTATCCGGGCGATTGCAGCTTAGGCCAGCATCCTCGGTCAAGTCCGGACGCATCTCTTGCGGTCCGAAGAACAGTTTGTACATCTCCACAGGTGTCAAACCCATGAAGTGTTGGAGAGCTCGTAGCCCCTCCGGATTAAATTCCCACAGGCGGAGGGGGCGACGTTTGCAGGGCAGAAGGTGCCGAATCAGCATAACCTGTGCCACTACAACCAGATTGATCTCCCTTTCCTGGAGGCCTCGAATCCGGTCCTGCAACAGGGGTACGTCTTTGGACGGCCCCCAGTCAAGCCCCTTGTTGACCCATGATGTTAGCCGTTGTGGAGGGCCCGGGCGAAAGACGGGCGGCGGCCTCTGCCTGCTGCCCCTGGGAGCGGTGATATAGAACCACTCCTGTTGCCACACGCCGAGCTCCTCCTGAAAAGAGCCCTCGGGCCATGGAGCATCGGCGCTCTTGCTTATAACCGCCCCTCCGCACTCTGCCTGACGCCCCTCAATCATCTTCGGCTCCATGTTGAAGGTTTTGAGCCACAAGCCGAAGTGAGGGGCAGTGCAGAGGAAGGCTTCGCAGACGACAATGAATGATGAGATGTGGAGGATGGACTCCGGAGCCAAGTCATGGAATTCCAGCCCATAGTAAAACATGAGCCCCCTCATGAAGGGATCCATCGGAAAGCCTAAACCCCGATGGAGGTGAGACACGAACACGACGCTCTCGCCGGGCTCGGGAGTAGGAATAACTTGCCCTCGGGCAGGCAACCTATGCGAAATCTCGTAGGTTAAGTACCTGGCGTCTCTCAGCTTTAGCACATCCTCTTCCGTGACGGAGGAGGGCATCCACCGGCCTCGTAGGTCGGAGCCGGACATGGTCGAAGGTCGAAAGTACCCAAATCTGGAGCCCTGGGTGTTGAAACTCGGGGCGAGGGGCGGATTCGATTGAGGATTGAAGAAAAAGAACGAGCCTTGGTCTCATTATAAAGAGGAGAATACCAAGAGCCGTCCTCGTGACCGATTGGAACCCGCCCTCGATGGAGGAGGCGTGGCAACGGGCGCGGTTGGGTTACCCACGTCCGTATTAATGAGAATCCCGGAATAAGGGGAACACGATCTCTGCTTCGACAAGACGTGCCAAGGAAACCGCTTCGCTAAACACGCTGAGGTGGTACAATAAAAACGATTCGAGTAAAGGCTTGGTAGTGGTGTGACGTCACGCCACCAAATACGTCAGCAGATTGAACTTGTGTAAATACTATTCTCTCTATGGTGGTATGTGAAATTTGTTTTGCAGAGCCGGACACTATCCTGGTGTTCACAATCTTCTATAAATTATTCGGAGAACGAACCCGCCTTGCAATGCCGAAGACAACATGCGTGCCGGACTCATCGTCATTGAAGCATGGTTCAGGGGCTACTGAGGGAGTCCTGGACTAGGGGGTGTCCGGATAGCCGAACTATCATCATCGGCCGGACTCCAAGACTATGAAGATACAAGATTGAAGACTTCATCCTGTGTCCGGATTGAACTTTCCTTGGCGTGGAAGACAAGCTTGGCGATACGGATATGTAGATCTCCTACCATTGTAACCGACTCTGTGTAACCCTAGCCCTCTCCGGTGTCTATATAAACCGGATGGCTTTAGTCCATAGGACGAACAATCATACCATAGGCTAGATTCTAGGGTTTAGCCTCCTTGATCTCGTGCTAGATCTACTCTTGTAATACCCACATCATCAATATCAATCAAGTAGGACGTAGGGTTTTACCTCCATCAAGAGGGCCCGAACCTGGGTAAAACATCGTGTCCCTTGTCTCCTGTTACCATCCGCCTAGACGCACAGTTCGGGACCCCCTACCCGAGATCCGCCGGTTTTGGCAAGCCCTCTCCGGTGTCTATATAAACCAGAGAGTTTTAGTCCGTAGGATGAACAACAATCATACCATAGGCTAGCTTCTAGGGTTTAGCCTCTCTGATCTCGTGGTAGATCAACTCTTGTAATACCCATACCATCAATATTAATCAAGCAGGAGTAGGGTTTTCCCTCCACCGAGAGGGCCCGAACTTGGGTAAAAACATCGTGTCCCTTGTCTCCTGTTACCATCCGCCTAGATGCACAGTTCGGGACCCCCTACCCAAGATCCGCCGGTTTTGACACCGACACCGACCAACCAACCTGGGCTAGGATGGGATGGCCGCTACAAGCTGGCATAGCCACCATGGGAGGGAGCAGAGCACAAAATGGGGACACCGGGTCCATGGCTCACCAGCCAGCGCCGCCAAAACAAGGGAGAGGGACCAAGGGCCCGAGATCCGTTTGTCGGAAAAGAGGCGTCCGAGCACCAAGCATGACCGCCCAACCACGGTCAATGACTCGCGCCATCACCACCGCAACATAGTCACCACAACTCCGCCGCCCAACCGCGCCAGAGTGCCCGAACATCGCCCTGCCGCCCATCCCTGTGCCAAAGCAAGACGTCCCCACCTACATGCCGCGCCCGCACGCCATGATAGGATAGGAAGCAGGAAGAGCCCCCGGGCTTGGCCCATTGTCGCAGCCTTGTAGCGGCAAGGGGAGAAGGGGGATGGGCGCTAAGTGTTTCGCAATGTCTCTCGCGGGGGAGAGACACGGATGAAACACATTTCGTTTCCTCCCCACCATAGCTTACTCTCCGCGTAATCATATGATTTTTTACCCACCACGCAAGTTTATATACTATAGGTGTAATTAACTCTCATACCTTCATCATCTCAATCTGCAACTAACCTTGTGTACAAACAACTAAATGTGCCATAAACATGCACGTATAACCATGAACAATTACGTAGAAAAAATGTGGAGAACAAACACGTTTATTTAAATTGACTTGATTGTACGTTCACTACAAACAACACATGAACAGAAGTACAATGTCATGCACATCTAGTCACCTGAACAACAGATCAAGATGACCAGGGCGACTGGGTCATGCATAAATCCAAATCTCTTATCATTCACCATGTAGTTTGAAGGAAGATGAACATTAAATCATCTTCAAATTGCTGCAACGACAAGAGTCAATCTTGTTCGCTATTGTAGAAAAAGCTAACCACTTCCTCTTAGTAAAACCAATGACCTTTAGTGAAAACAATTGAATCTTGTACATAAAAATTGTACTGGTAGGTAGAATAAATTTATGAATTGATATAAAGGAATCCAATGATGATAGTACCGTTTTGCAGATATGCATGTGAGAAATGAAAGGGAAAATTGCATAAATTTTTGATTTGAGGATGGGATAGCCATAGCCAAAACAGGTATTCATGGGCTCCTTGTGACTGAGCTCGGCGGCCAGGGGTCATGGGTGGGGCTTCTTCTCTTTACTTGTAGTGTAGGGTTGAGGTAATGGAATTGCTAGGTGATGAATGATGTCGTTTCATCGCATTGGAGGATGCGTTTGTGGCCCGGAGATCTCGTCGGTCTTGGTGGCAGTGAGTAGAAGATAAAGGGGCAGAGATAACACTCGTAGTGGGTGGGGAGTGAGCCTAGCTCTACTGGTTAGGGCTAAGGCACGAGACGACATGGTGGCTCAGTGGGTGCGGTGCTTGTTTCCAAACAGCGAAGTAGCGCCCTGAGCGTGCATGGTTGTATGGTAGTTCAGGCGTGCTCTGCGGAGTCTCCCTGGTGATGGATTCCGGTTTGTTGCATGATTGTACTCAATGGCACCGGCTAAGCTCTGCCTTCTGGGCTCTAGTTCAGCCATGTCCATCCTTTGGCCAATGGGCCTGGGCAGAGTTCTCTCTAGCGAGGTGCTTCATTTTTCATGTCGGCGGCGGAGGCGGCGTCGAATTACAGTGGTCACCAAAATGTCATCGTCAAGATTTCTCCATCTAGATCCAATGGGTGACTTCGGCAGTGAGATGCAAACTATGGACAACAACTTGATGCAGGGGAATGGTTGTGCAGCGGCGACCACAATAGCATGTAGCTGCTGGAATCATAGATAAGTGGTGGTGACAACACATGAGTGGCGTCGATGGTGCCGGTACTCTAGTACTTGGTCTCGAGCTCCGGGGTGAAAGCCCGGGTCATACCCGAGTTGGTTATACTTGGCAATGACGATGTTTTTACATTGTTACCTTGTTGAGGGCATTACTTAGATATGCTCGGACTGGTTTTTCAAGGTGAAAACCTAGATTCTGGATGAATCCGGTGACGGTGGCACTTGAGCGTCACTCCCTTCATGAAGGCATTGCTGTTGAACAACCTCGTCGTCCATCTGGTGTCATGAGATGGTTGGTGCGAATAAGTTTGCTGTTGTAGTTTGCCAATCGCCTTTTTTCTCTATCGCCTACACATAGCTTTGGTCTTGTATGACTTTGCTATTTTATGGCGTGTTTTTGTGTGCGTGTGTTGATACTTGCTGTGTGCATCCTAGCTATGCAGAGGCCGGGTGTGTGCTCATTATGTTTTGTATCCTCATGATGCTTTATTTTGAGCTAATAAAATCCACCCTTTACCGGAAAAAACACACATAGTGGGTAACAGAGGAGGAGGTGGTGGAAGGAGACGAAGGAATGCTACAATTTCATTGCATTGCTTGCTGCATTTGTGGCCAGGAGATCTCATTAGTGGTGGCGGTGGTGTACAAAAGCGAAAACAGGATTTTCTGTCGAAAGAGACCACTTGCATGAATGAATTGCCAAAAAAGACCATCTGCAGATGAATTTGACAAAAAGGACCCCCTCGGACATGGCGGCAGGCGCGATAGGCGACATGTGGCACCTGCCGCCATGGCTGGAGGCGGCAGGCCCTATCGCCACGCCTGCAGGCGGCCTCCTATGTAGAATGTGCTTTCTACAGCACCGGGAGCTGGGACGGAACGGGCCAGGCCAGGTGGGCCCCACCGCCACCATGCGAGGCGGCCAGCGCTGCGGCTCCCGCTCCCAGGCCGACAGGCCGTGCTGCTCGCGGGCCTAGCCAGTGAGCCATGCCGCCACCATAGCAGGCAGCATCCCTGTTGCTGCTGCACGCGCGACAACGACGCAGACGACCCTGATTCTCGTGAAGAGGACATTGATTTTCATGCATACGGCGCTGAATCCACGCCTGACAGCATCCGCTGTTGCAGACGACATTGATTCTGCGCCATTTCCTTTATTCACGCGCCCTGATTCATATGCTGCTGCCTGGGAATTACTCTGGCTTTTGCTTATTTTTCCTCAGCGCATGCGACGGGAGTGCAGGAATCACTCTGGCTTTAGCTTCAGCGGATGCAACGCCACTTCGAGAGTCACTCACTTGCTGTGGGAATCCGAGGTTGTGGGAACCTGTTGTGCAGACACTACAGGGATCCTCTCCTTTTGTATGATATGGTTCTGCTCCGTGTGCAAGAACACTCTCTGTGGCCTCGTTCCTCTCCTCTGCTCTCTAAGTTTCGAAGAACATAGAGAAATAAAAACTCAGTAGGCACTTTCACTCTTGATTTATGGCGATTTATAGTTGGATTTTGAAGATGCTCAAGTTGAAGAAAAGATAGACGAAGGTAAGATCTATCCATTTTTGTTTATTTCATTCGCATGCATGATGTTTTTACTGTGGCACCCTGGCTCAGAGCGACCGGTTTACCTTGCATTGCCAACCTAGAGATCATGTCTTCTGGCAATACACAACATCCTGGTACAGAAATCACCGCTTTATTGAAACTAGTGGAAGCATAGTGTGACATTATATCAAATAGCGAGGCCAAGCGGCACACTCAGTGCAGCTGAACAATATGTACATTATTTAGTGAACATAAAGGGGCCTCGAGCACGACATCTACACGGCAGCGGAACAACGATGTAGCGGGACTTCATAGCACATGACACCTATGTGGACACCGTTTCGACACAACAGCAGTCCGATCCAGTTAGACTTTCCTGAAATCTGGCATAACACGCCAGGTCAGTACATTAAATGTAGTTGCAAGCTCACAGCAAACAAAACCTTACTGACAAACAATATGATGACATTTAATCAAGTTGAATGCAAACATCAACATGCTACTCATGTAGTGAAACCAAACGTGTGCATTGAGTCACTCGGACTCTGTCTTTCCAACAGGTTACCTCGCAACCGAATAGTGATCATGATGGATCACGAACGGAACCAGACTTGGTTCAACAGGTTACCTCGTAACCAAACAGTGATCACTCCCGGATCACAAGTGATACCACAACAGTTCATGGGGAACATAGCAAAAATTCAAATTTTTCCTACGAGTCACCAAGATCTATCTATGGAGAGACTAGCAACAAGGGGAAGGAGAGTGCATCTACATACCCTTGTAGATCTCTAAGCGGAAGCATTCAAGAGAATGGGGTTGAAGGAGTCGTACTCGTCGTGATCCAACTCACCGGAGATCCTAGTGCTGAACGGACGGCACCTTCGCGTTCAACACACGTACAGCCCGGTGACGTCTCCCATGCCTTGATCCAGCAAGGAGAGAGGGCGAGGTTGAGGAAGACCCCATCCAGCAGCAGCACAACAGCATGGTGGTGGTGGAGGAGCGTGGCAATCCTGCAGGGCTTCGCCAAGCACCGCGAGATATGAGGAGAAAGAGAGGTAGGGCTGCGCCAACAGGAGAAGAACTTCGTGTGTTGTGCTGCTCCTATGCCTCCACTATATATAGGGGGAGAGGGGGGACTGCGCCCTCACCTAGGGTTCCACTCCTAGGGGTGGTGTCCAGCCCAAAACCCATCTAGGGTGCGGCCAAGGGGGGGGGAGAGGGAAAACTTGCCCCCCAAGTTAGGTGGGTGTGCCCCCTCCCCCAAAACCTAGGCGCCTTGGGCCCTTGTGGGGGGGGGGGCGCACCAGCCCACCAGGGGCTGGTCCCCTCCAACACTTGGCCCATGCAGCCCTCCGGGGCCGGTGGCCCCACTTGGTGGACCCCCGGGACCCTCCCGATGGTCCCGGTACATTACCGATAAAACCCGAAACTTTTCCGGTGACCAAAGCAGGACTTCCCATATATAAATATTTACCTCCGGACCATTCAAGAACTCCTCGTGACGTCCGGGATCTCATCCGGGACTCCGAACAACATTCAGTAACCACATACAAACTTCCTTTATAACCCTAGTGTCATCGAACCTTAAGTGTGTAGACCCTACGGGTTCGGGAACCATGCAGACATGACCGAGACGTTCTCCGGTCAATAACCAACAACGGGATCTGGATACCCATGTTGGATCCCACATGTTCCACGATGATCTCATCAGATGAACCACGATGTCAAGGACTCAATCGATCCCGTATACAATTCCCTTTGTCTAGCGGTATTATACTTGCCCGAGATTCGATCGTCGGTATGCCGATACCTTGTTCAATCTCGTTGCCGGCAAGTCTCTTTACTTGTTCTGTAACACATCATCCCGTGATCAACCCCTTTGTCACATTGTGCACATTATGATGATGTCCTATCGAGTGGGCCCAGAGATACCTCTCCGTCACACGGAGTGACAAATCCCAGTCTCGATTCGTGCCAACCCAACAGACACTTTCGGAGATACCTGTAGTGCAGCTTTATAGCCACCCAGTTACTTGTGACGTTTGGTACACCCAAAGCATTCCTACGGTATCAGGTAGTTGCACAATCTCATGGTCTAAGGAAAAGATACTTGACATTAGAAAAGCTTTAGCATACGAACTACACGATCTTTGTGCTAGTCTTAGGATTGGGTCTTGTCCATCACATCATTCTTCTAATGATGTGATCCCGTTATCAATGACATGCAATGTCCATGGTCAGGAAACCATAACCATCTGTTGATCAACGAGCTAGTCAACTAGAGGCTTACTAGGGACATGGTTTTGTCTATGTATACACACATGTATCTATGTTTCCTATCAATACAATTATAGCATGGATAATAAACGATTATCATGAACAAGGAAATATAATAATAATAACTAATTTATTATTGCCTCCAGGGCATATTTCCAACAGTCTCCCACTTGCACTAGAGTCAATAATCTAGTTCACATCGCCATGTGATTAACACTCATAGGTCACATCGCCATGTGACCAACATCCAAAGAGTTTACTAGTGTCATTAAACTAGTTCACATCATCATGTGATTAAGACTCAATGAGTTCTGGGGTTTGATCATGTTTTGCTTGTGAGAGAGGATTTAGTCAACGGGTCTGCAACATTCAGATCCGTATGTACTTTGCAAATCTCTAGGTCATATTATAAATGTTGCTTCCACGCTCCACATGGAGCTATTCCAAATGGTTGTTCCACTAGACATATTCGGCTTCTCTACTCACAGCTATCCGGATAGGTGTTAAGCTTGCATCGACGCAACTCTTTATGTCAAACTCTTTATCACCTCCATAACCAAGAAACATATGCTTATTCCTCTAAGGATAATTTTGACCGCTATCTGGTGATCCACTCCTTGATCACCTTTGTACCCTCTTGCCAGATATGTAGCAAGGCACACATCAGGTGCGGTACACAACATAGCATACTATAGAGCCTATGTCTAAAGCATATGGGACGACCTTCGTCCTTTCTCTCTCTTCTGTCGTGGTCGAGCTTTAAGTCTTAACTTCATACCTTACATCTCAGGCAAGAACTCCTTCTTTGACTGATCCATCTTGAACACCTTCAAGATCATGTCAAGGTATGTGCTCATTTGAAAGTACCATTAAGCGTTTTTTGACCCATCCTCATAGATCTTGATGCTCAATGTTCAAGTAGCTTAATCCAGGTTTTCCCTTGAAAAACACTTTTCAAATAACCCTATATGCTTTCCAGAAATTCTACATCATTTCTGATCAACAATATGTCAACAACATATACTCATCAGAAATTCTATGGTGCTCCCACTCACTTCTTTGGAAATACAAGTTTCTCATAAACTTTGCATAAACCCAAAATCTTTGATCATCTTATCAAAGTGCATATTCCAACTCCGAGATGCTTACTCCGGTCCATGGAAGGATCGCTGGAGCTAGCATAACTTTTAGCATCCTTAGGATCAACAAAACCTTTCTGATTGTATCACATACAACCTTTCCTTACGAAAACTGGTAAGGAAACTCGTTTTGACATCCATCTGCCAGATTTCATAAATGCAGCTAATGCTAACATGATTCCGACGGACTTAAGCATCGCTACGGAGGAGAAAATCTCATCGTAGTCAACTCCTTGAACTTGTGAAAAACTCTTCGCCATGAGTCGAGCTTCATAGACGGTGACATTACTGTCCACGTCCATCTTCTTCTTAAAGATCCATTTATCTCAATGGCTTGCCGATCATCGAGAAAGTCCACCAAAGTCCATGCTTTGTTCTGATACATGGATCCTATCTCGGATTTCATGGCTTCTAACCATTTGTCGGAATATGGGCCCACCATCACTTCTCCATAGCTCGTAGATTCATTGTTTTCTAGCAACATGACCTTCAAGACAGGATTACTGTACCACTCTGAAGTAGTAAGCATCCTTGTCACCCTACGAGGTACGGTAGTGACTTGATCCGAAACTTCATGATCACTATCATAAGCTTCTACTTCAATTGGTGTAGGCGCCATAGGAACAACTTCCTGTGCCCTGCTACACACTGGTTGAAGTGATGGTTCATTAACCTCATCAAGTCTCCACCATCCTCCCACTCAACTTTTCGAGACAAACTTTTCCTCGAGAAAGGACCCGATTCAAGAAACAATCCCTATTGCTTTCGGATCTAAATTAGGAGGTATACCCAACTGTTTTGGGTGTTCTATGAAGATGCATTTTATCCGCTTTGGGTTCGAGCTTATCAACCTGAAACTTTTTCACATAAGCGTCGCTGCCCCAAACTTTTAAGAAATGACAACTTAGGTTTCTCCAAACCATAGTTCAAACAGTGTCGTCTCAACGGAATTACGTGGTGCCCTATAAAGTGAGTGCGGTTGTCTCTAATGCCTAACCCATGAACAATAGTGGTAATTCGATAAGAGACATCATGGTACGCACCATATCCAATAGGGTGCAACTATGATGTTTAGACACACCATCACACTATGGTGTTCCAGGCGGTATTTATTGTGAAAAAATTTCCACAATGTCTTAATTGCGTGCCAAAGCTCTTAACTCAGATACTCATCTCTATGATCATATCATAGACATTTTATCCTCTTGTCACGATGATCTTCAACTTCACTCTGAAATTACTTGGACCATTCAATAATTCAGACTTGTGTTTCATCAAGTAAATATACTCAGTATCTACTCAAATCATATGTGAAGTAAGAACATAACGATATCCACTGCGTGCCTCAACACTCATTGGACTGCACACATCAAAATGTATTACTTCCAACAAGTTGCTTTCTTGTTCCATTTTACTGAAAACGAGGCTTTCAGTCATCTTGCCCATGTGGTATGATTTGCATGTCTCAATTGATTCAAAATCAAGTGAGTCCAAAATGATCCATTTGCATAGAGTTTCTTCATGCATATACACCAATAGACATGGTTCACATGTCTCAAACTTTTCAAAAATGAGTGAGTCCAAAGATCCATCAACATGGAGCTTCTTCATGCGTTTTATACCAATATGACTTACATGGCAGTGCCACAAGTAGGTGGTAATATCATTACTATCTTATATCTATTGGCATGAACATGTGTATCACTACGATCGAGATTCAATAAACCATTCATTTTGGGTGCAAGACCATTGAAGGTATTATTCAGATAAACAGAGTAACCATTATTCTCCTTAAATGAATAACCGTATTGTGATAGACATAATCCAATCATGTCTATGCTCAACACAAACACCAAACTCGATGGTAGAGGGAGCGTGCGATGCTTGATCACATCAAGATTGGAAAACACTTCCAACACATATCGTCAGCTCACCTTTAGCTAGTCTCCGTTTATTCCATAGCTCTTTTATTTCGAGTTACTAACACTTGGCAACCGAACCGGTATCTTAATACCCTGGTGCTACTAGGAGTACTAGTAAAGTACACATTAACATAATGTATATCCAATATACTTCTATCGACCTTGCCAGCCTTCTCATCTACCAAGTATCTAGGGTAATTCTGCTTCAGTGTCTGTTCCCTCATTACAGAAGCACTTAGTCTCGGGTTTGGGTTCAACCCTGGGTTTCTTCACTAGAGCAGCAACTGATTTGCCGTTTCATGAAGTATCCCTTCTTGCCCTTGCCCTTCTTGAAACTAGTGGTTTCACCAACCATCAACAATTGATGCTCCTTCTTGATTTCTACTTTCGCGGTGTCAAACATCGCGAATACCTCAAGGATCATCATATCTATCCCTGATATGTTATAGTTCATCACGAAGCTCTAGCAGCTTGGTGGCAATGACTTCGGAGAAACATCACTATCTCATCTGGAAGATCAACTCCCACTCGATTCAAGTGATTGTTGCACTCAGACAATCTGAGCACAAGCTCAACGATTGAGCTTTTCTCCCTTAGTTTGCAGGCTAAGAAAATCGTCGGAGGTCTCATACCTCTTGACGTGGGCACGAGCCTGAAATCCCAATTTCAGCCCTTGAAACATCTCATATGTTCCGTGACGTTTTGAAAACATCTTTGGTGCCTCAACTCTAAACCGTTTAACTGAACTATCACGTAGTTATCAAAACGTGTATGTCCGATGTTCGCAACATCCACAGACGACATTTGGGGTTCAACACACTGAGCGGTGCATTAAGGACATAAGCTTTCTACTGATCGCATAATCGCTACTGTCAACCTTCAACTATATTTTCTCTAGGAACATATCTAAAACAGTAGAACTATAGCGTGAGCTATGACATAATTTACAAAGGGCTTTTGACTATGTTCAGGATAATTAAGTTCATCTAATGAACTCCCACTCATATAGACATCCCTCTAGTTATCTAAGTGATTACATGATCCGAGTCAACTAGGCCGTGTCCGATCATCACGTGAGACGAACTAGTCATGATCGGTGAACATCTTCATGTTGATCGTATCCTCCATACGAGTCATGCTCGACCTTCCGGTCTCTTGTGTTCCGAGGCCATGTCTGTACATGCTAGGCTCGTCAAGTTAACCTAAGTGTTTCGCGTGTGTAAATCTGGCTTACACCCATTGTATGTGAACGTAAGAATCTATCACACCGATTATCACATGGTGCTTCGAAACGACGAACTTTCGCAACGGTGAACAGTTAGGGGGAACACTTTATTGAAATTTTAATGAGGTATCATCTTATTTACTACTGTCGTTCTCAGCAAATAAGATGTATAAACATGATAAACATCACATGCAATCAAATAGTGACATGATATGGCCAATATCATTTTGCTCCTTTTGATCTCCATCTTTGGGGATCCATGATCATCATCGTCACCGGCATGACACCTTGATCTCCATCATCATCATCGTGTCTTCATGAAGTTGTCTCGCCAACTATTACTTCTACTACTATGGCTACCTGTTAGCAATAAAGTAAAGTAATTACATGGCGTTGTTTAATGACACACAGGTCATACAATAAATTAAGACAACTCCTATGGCTCCTGCCGGTTGTCATACTCATCGACATGCAAGTCGTGATTCCTATTACAATAACATGATCAATCTCATACATCACATATATCATTCATCACATTCTTTTGGCCATATCACATCACATAGCATACCCTGCAAAAACAAGTTAGACGTCCTCTAATTGTTGTTTGCATGTTTTACGTGGTTGCTATGGGTTTCTAGCAAGAATGTTTCTTAGCTACGCAAAAACCACAACGTGATATGTCAATTCCTATTTACCCTTCATAAGGACCCTTTTCATAGAATCCGATGCGACTAAAGTGGGAGAGACTGGCACCCGCTAGCCACCTTATGCACCAAGTGCATGTCAGTCGGTGGAACATGTCTCACGTAAGTGTACATGTAAGGTCGGTCCGGGTCGCTTCATCCCACAATACCGTCGAATCAAGATTGGACTAGTAACGATAAGCATATTGAACAAAATCAACGCCCACAACTACTTTGTGTTCTACTCGTGCAAAGAATCTACGCATAGACCTAGCTCATGATGCCACTATTGGGGAACGTAGCAGAAATTCAAAATTTTCCTACGAGTCACCATGATCTATCTATGGAGAGACTAGAAAAGAGGGGAAGGAGAGTGCATCTACATACCCTTGTAGATAGCTAAGCGGAAGCGTTCAAGAGAACGGGGTTGAAGGAGTCGTACTCGTCGTGATCCAAATCACCGGAGATCCTAGTGCCGAACGGATGGCACCTCCGTGTTCAACACACGTACAGCCCGGTGACGTCTCCCATGCCTTGATCCAGCAAGGAGAGAGGGAGAGGTTGAGGAAGACCCCATCTAGCAGCAGCACAACAACGTCGTGGTGGTGGAGGAGCGTGGTAATCCTGCAGGGCTTCGCTAAGCACCGCGAGATATGAGGAGAAAGAGAGGTAGGGTTGCGCTAACAGGAGAAGAACTTCGTGTGTTGGGCTGCTCCTATGCCTCCACTATATATAAGGGGAGAGGGGGGCTGCGCCCCCACCTAGGGTTCCACCCCTAGGGGCGGCGGCCAGCCCAAAACCCATCTAGGGTGCGGCCAAGGGGGGGGGGGAGAGGGGAAACTTGCCCCCAAGTTAGGTGGGTGCGCCCCCTCCCCCAAACCCTAGGCGCCTTGGGCCCTTGTGGGGGGGCGCACCAGCCCACCTGGGGCTGGTCCCCTCCCACACTTGGCCCATGCAGCCCTCCGGGGCCAGTGGCCCCACTTGGTGGACCCCCGGGACCCTCCCGATGGTCTCGTTACGTTACCGATAAAACCCGAAAATTTTCCGGTGACAAAAGCAGGACTTCCCATATATAAATCTTTACCTCCAAACCATTCCAGAACTCCTCGTGACGTCCGGGATCTCATCCGGGACTCCGAACAACATTCAGTAACCACATACAAACTTCCTTTATAACCCTAGTGTCATTGAACCTTAAGTGTGTAGACCCTATGGGTTCGGGAACCATGCAGACATGACCGAGACGTTCTCCGGTCAATAACCAACAGCGGGATCTGGATACCCATGTTGGCTCCCACATGTTCCACGATGATCTCATTGGATGAACCACGATGTCAAGGACTCAGTTGATCCCGTATAGAATTCCCTTTGTCTAGCGGTATTATACTTGCCCAAGATTCGATCGTCGGTATGCCGATACCTTGTTCAATCTCGTTGCCGGCAAGTCTCTTTACTCGTTGCGTAACACATCATCCCGTGATCAACCCCTTGGTCACATTGTGCACATTATGATGATGTCCTACCGAGTGGGCCCAGAGATACCTCTCCGTCACACGGAGTGAAAAATCCTAGTCTCGATTCGTGCCAACCCAACAGACACTTTCGGAGATACCTGTAGTGCACCTTTATAGCCACCCTGTTACATTGTGACGTTTGGTACACCGAAAGCATTCCTACGATATCCGGGAGTTGCACAATCTCATGGTCTAAGGAAAAGATACTTGACATTAGAAAAGCTTTAGCATACGAACTACACGATCTTTGTGCTAGGCTTAGGATTGGGTCTTGTCCATCACATCATTCTTCTAATGATGTGATCCCGTTATCAACGACATCCAATGTCCATGGTCAGTAAATCGTAACCATCTGTTGATCAACGAACTAGTCAACTAGAGGCTTACTAGGGACATGGTGTTGTCTATGTATCCACACATGTATCTGAGTTTCCTATCAATACAATTATAGCATGGATAATAAATGATTATCATGAACAAGGAAATATAATAATAATAACTAATTTATTATTGCCTCTAGGGCATATTTCCAACAACAGTCAGTCTCTCTGACATCATCATGATTCAACCAGTGCAATGCAAATAACTTAGTGTGCATGATTTATTTATGAAAGTTGATCCATGGTGTAACTTACTTACGAACTGGGCCCTTATCCGCGGGCGCGGCTATCGATAGATTAATACACTCTACAGAGGTAGCAGACTTTGCCCACACCATGGAATCCATGGCCTAGCACTCCCATTCGGGTGGACCAACATCATTCCGACAGAACCCTCCCATTGTCATGACTCCGACCACCTCCCCACTAGGATTAGTCATGGGTGACCGAGCCAACCAAAGGCAAAACAACCACCGTCGTGGCAAATAAACAGTCCCAAACAGGGACAAGGTACCATAACAACAACATGTCCACAGTGTTATGTCTGCTTACCGGGCCAGGGTATGCACGCCCATAACCTTCCCTTGTTGGAGGCACCGACAAGAGGCATGACAACGAAACTACTAACGGCCTCCCCATACTAAGGCAAATGTGGTTGCACTTGTCAGCCCTATTCGGTGGCACAATGACCCCACCAACTTTATGTTCAATTTCAATGATCATCAGGTTTAACTTGAAAAATAAAATGCTCGAGTCACTATATGCCATGCATATGCAACCATATATCATTCATCACATATCACTTAGAACCAATAGATCAACCTTATTCAAAGTTCAACTTGCACAAATTCAACTTTCAACATTTCTGGTCCTTTCTTACTGGTTCTTTCTACTCATCACTTTAGTTGGAATTTATCAAATATAACTCATTATGCATACAGTAAAAATAATACCGATGATCATATTAACATAGCCATGACAAACTTACTTAGATCAACTACTCAAGATATATCTCACTAGTTCAAGCATTCATTTCTGTTAACTAAGCATTTTGATCATGACAAACTAGATAACACAAGCATCATTTATTTTTAATACTATATGCAATGAATGTCATATAAATTTAAATAGAAAATCATAGATATTGCAAATACACCAAGACAATGTTGTTGTGGCTTGCCTTAGTGCAGAGGAGCTTCACACTCCTCCTGGATGCCTTCAAGACAAGCTTCACCTTCTGAAAATAATTCAAATGACAAGAAGAAAATATCAAGAACACTTCTAAAATTACCAGAAATTCTAGGCAGCAAGGAAGAATCCCATCTTGGGTGTGCTGCTAGGATTTTCCAGTACGAACAGAATGCAAAGAGAATCAACTCATTTGGACTTATAGAATAAAAGTTATAGCTAGTCAAACTTTTGGTCAATTTTGAATTAAATTTGAATAAAAATAAAAACAGAGGGGGGTGACGTCGAAGGAGTAAACTGCGAGGGCGCCACCACTCATACCGCTTTGGCCGCGGCCTGAGTGGCTGACAGCGGGCGCTAGGGGTCAGGTCATAGGGGGGAGAGAGAGAAACAGAGGCGGGCGACACGGCGACGACTCTTTCTCCGGCAAGGAGTGCCAGACAATGAGATCTAGAGGGATAGAATTGTAGAGGAGGTCGAGGCACACCTGCCCGTACCCGTAGCATGGCTAGGGGTGGCCGAACGGGGTCGAAACAGAGCTCTTCAGCGGCGACGGCGGGCATAGGTCGTCGAAGATGGTGGTTCCGATGAAGCAGGGCTAGTCTAGCAGCTCCAACAGCACCAACACGCACCAGTGGATCACCACGAACACACCGGAGTGGTCAGTGGAGCTCGAGCGGCTCTGGAGAGGGAGGGGGCAGGGGATGGGGATCGCTGGCGTGCTTGGGGCAGGGATGACAGCGAGAGGCCTGCCCGGCCAGGCTGCGGCTTCCTACGGGGGTGTGGAGATGTGCTCGAGGAATCTCTATTTATAGGCGAGGCCTAGGCGGGGATCGGGAGCTCGCCGGAGCTCTCTGGAGCATTGCCAGACAATGAATGGCGTCAGTGAGAGGGGGAGAAGACGTCGGAGATCATGCGGGGGCTGTAGACGAGCTGCGACAAGCATAGGAGCGCGGTACATGACGAGCACAGGGGCACGGATGCACTTTTGCCCTGTCCGTGCCATGCCCGTGCTTGCTGCGGCGAGCTCTGGCATCGGCGAGCGCCACGGTAAGATGGTGGCGTGGTTTGACAAGGTGCGGCAGCTTGGACAGCGAGCACATGCGAAACAAAGGAGCTGGCGCACCGTAGTGCACGTCAGACGCATGCCAACCCCCTGGACGAACGTGGTCACCGCGTGAACTTTGGCATCAGGCTGAGCTAAGCGCAAACACCGTGTCTGGTAGTTAGTCCTTAGTAGTTTTGGTCGTTTTGCAAGGTTGGCTGGATCACAGGTGCACTGTGGGAGTGGCTATCTTCCTGGCAAGTTTCTGGATAGAAACTTGTGAGTTTCACTAAGAAAAATCTAGTGAGAACTAAGGGCTGTGCTTTGAGGTTTAGCAATCTCTTAGGAGGGTAATCAAGCTCAAAAAAGATCAGCCCCAATAGATTAAGCAAAAATATAATTGCTGTGTAAAGTGATCATTCTGTCCATAACAGAAATGATTTTATGTAGCAAAAATACTCCAAAAAGTTATGCAATATTTTTGCTCATGAAGGTGCCTTGGGTTTCAAATAATATTTGTGAATTTATTCAGGATTTTTGGAGGAAGAAATATAGGGGTTGCTTTGGAGCATACTTCTCTGAAGTGATATTCACGGAAGAAAATGAATATTTTTCATTTATGGAAAATATTCCTTGGGATTTTGTTGGAGTTTTTTCAGAGAAGAAAAGGTGAGTTAGAGGTGGATGGGTCACTTGGGTGAAAATCAAGGGTAGGCCCAAGTGTTCAAGTCCATTTGAATTGATTCAAAACTCCAAATGCAAAGCAAATGTAACTGAAAGTCTGGAAAGAGAGAGAAGGCAAAATCCAGGCTGTCACAAATCTCCCCCACTTAAGATGAATCTCGTCCTCGAGATTCGGTTGATTCGGAAAACATTTCTGGGTAGGTTGTCCTAAAAAATTCCTCTCTTTCCTAGGTTGCTTCTTCTTCTGTGTGATGCTCCCACTGGACCTTGTAAAATTTGATTGCTTTGCTGCATGTGACCCTTTCTGCCTCATCCAAGATTCTGAACGGTCTCTCCTCATAAGTTAAATATTTGGCAAGATCAATTTTTGACATATCATGCACCTTCTTGGCTGTGACACGTGGAACACGTTGTGTACTTCTGACAATTCTGGTGGCAATTCCAACTTATAAGCAACTGTGCCAATTCATGTCATGATCGGGAATGGACCAATATATCTTGGTGCCAATTTTCCTCGGGTCAAAAATCTCTTGACTCCCTTCATGGGGGTGACTCAGAGATACACGTGTTCACCAGGTTCTAAACTGAATTGTCGATGTTTGGCATCATAATAACTCTTTTATCATGACTTAGCCAGTTGTAGCCTATCTTGAATTTCCTTGACTTGTTTCTCTGCCTCTAATATCAGATCAGTACCAAAGATACGGTTGTCTCCGGTTTGAGACCAATTTAATGGAGTGCTGCACTTATGGCCATACAAAGCTTGAAAGGGTGACATTTTTAGACTGGTTTGAAAACTGTTGTTGTATGAGAATTCTGCATATGGCGGACAATCTTCCCATTTGGGTCCATGGGCTAAGGCACATGCTCGAAGCATATCTTCAAGGATTTGATTTACTCGCTCGGTATAACCTTCTATTTGTGGATGATAGGCGGTGCTATATTTGAGAGCGGTCCCCAAAGCTTGATGGAGTCGGGACCAGAAAGCGGAGGTAAACAATGAACCTCGGCCCGAAGTGATTGTTTTTGGCATTCCATGCAGACTGACAACCCGGGATATGTATAATTGTGCAAGTTGATCAGCGCAAAAGGTGGTGTGAATGGGATTAAAGTGAGCCACTTTAGTCAACATGTCCACTATGACCCATATAGCATCATTACCTCGGTGAGTCCTGGGTAGACCGGTGATAATGTCCATGCAGACATCATCCCATTTCCATTGTGAGATGGGTAGAGGTTGGAGAAGTCCAGTGGGTTTCAGGTGTTCGCCTTTACTTTGTTGCGGATGTCATAACAAGCGACAAAATATGGGATGTCCCTTTTCATTCCATCCCACCAAAATATCTGTCGAAGGTCTTTGTACATTTTGGTTCTGCCTAGGTGTATCGAATATGAGGATTCGTGTGCTTCTGCCAAAATTTTCTTCCTCAAATCTTCTTGCTCAGGTATGCATATCCTTCCTCGGAACCCGAGTGTACCCAGTGCATCCTTTGAGAAATCCCGAGTCTTGCCTTCGCGCAGACGTTGGAGATATCCTTGCAGACTCTTGCTGTTAGCCTATGCCACGCGAATCTCTTCTTCTAGAGTAGGAGTTACTTCCAATATATTCGCAAGACCGACATTTACAATTACCAAGTTGAGCTGAGCGATCTCTTGCTGGAGTTTTGGAGGCAAAGATTCCAGTATGGCGTTTAAAGTGGCAGGCTTGCGACTGAGAACATCAGCAACCACGTTGGCTTTTCCCGAATGGTAATCTATTCCCAGATTATAGTCCTTGACCAACTCGAGCCATCTTCGTTGTCGAAGGTTTAAGTCTGGCTGAGTAAAGATATATCTGAGGATCATGTGGTTGGTAAAAATTTGACATCTCTTTCCAATGAAGTAATGTCTCCAAATCTTTAGAGAGTGCACAACAATGGCCAGTTCCAAATAATTTGTAGGATAAGTTCCTTCATGAGGTCGTAGCTGACGAGATGCGTAAGCTACCACCTTGCCGTCTTGCATAAGTACGCATCTAGTACCTTTTCTGGATGAGTCACAATACATATCAGAGCTGCGGTAAATGTCTGGGAGAGTCAGTACTGGTGCTGATGTCAATCTGGTTTTTAGCTTGTTTAAGCTATCCCCGCAATCCTTAGTCCATTCAAACTTCTTGTCTTTCTTGAGGAGTTCTTTCATTGGCTTGGCAATTTTGGAGAATCCTTCGATGAACCTATGGTAGTATCCGACTAATCCAAGGAAACTCTGGACTTCGGATACCATCATAGGTGCTGCCCAATCAAGCAAATCTTTCACTTTGCTAGGATCCACTGTGATACCTTCTGCTGATAGAACATGCCCCAAAAATCTGATTTCTTGGAGCCACAACTCACACTTGCTGAATTTTGCTTACAACTGATGGTCACGGAGTCTTTGTAAGACTGCTCAGAGGTGTTCCTTGTGTTCTTCGTCACTTCTAGAGTATATGAGAATATCATCGATGAAAACCACCACAAACTTATCCAAGAACTCCATGAACACCTTATTCATCATATGCATGAAAAAGGCGGGGGAATTTGTGAGACCGAAGGACATCACCGTATATTCATAGAGACCGTAACGGGTAGTGAACACGGTCTTAGGAATATCTTCCTTCTTGATCTCCAGTTGATGATATTCGGTCCTTAAATCAATCTTGGAAAATACTTTTGCACCAATGAGCTGATCAAACAAATCATCAATCCTTCGTAGCAGGTATTTGTTCTTGATGGTGACATCGTACAACTGACGGTAGTCCATGCACATTCTGAGACCACCGTATTTCTTGTCTACAAATATTGCAGATGATCCCCATGGTGAAGAACTTGGGCGGATATATCCTTTCTGCAGCATCTCATCCAACTGCTTCTTTAATTCTAGAAGTTCGGAGGAAGGCATCCAATAATACTTTTTGTACAATGGTGCAGTCCCAGGTACAAGATCAATTGCAAACTCAAGCTCTCTGTCTGGAGGCATTCCGGGTAATTCTTTAGGGAATACATCGGGAAATTCACTCACCACAGGAATTAGATCCAATTATTTGGCTAGTGCAGTGAAGACCATCTCCCTTTTGGGTATGCCTTTGCGGGCATAAAATTTTATGGCTCAGCCTTCCTGATTTGTCAGGGTGACTTCAAGTCGCACAATTTATGCATACTTGATATTGAGTCAACCAGCTCATTCCCAAAATAACATCCAGCTTGGTAGACTCGATGACTATCAAAGTGGATGGAAAACGGACTCCCTTGATACCAATCTCCAAATTTTTGCAGACCAGATGGATCCCGGGGATTGAACCAACATACTTTTTCCCAAAAGCAAGCAAGGAAATTTGTTTTGGGCAACGAAACTCCGAGAAATAAAAGAGTGGAAAGCCCCAGAGTCAAATAAAACTATTGCAGGTATGTTATTAACGAGAAACATACAAATGTAGACTTCAGGTTTTTCCAGGGCTTCTTCTACGGAGAGGTTCTGAACTTTCCCTTGGACGAGCTTCTGGGTATGATATGGCCCCATGTGATTGACTTGCGGCCGGAACGGAGCGTTTAACTTCTTGGGACACTGCTGCTACGTCTTGAGCTTGCGCTGGTTTTCCTTGAAGAGGAAAGGGTGATGCAGTAATAGTAGCGTAAGTATTTCCCTCAGTTTTTGAGAACCAAGGTATCAATCCAGTAGGAGGCTCCTCACAAGTCCCATGCACCTACAAAAACAAACAAGAACTCGCAACCAACACAATAAAGGGGTTGGCAATCCCTTCACGGCCACTTGCGAAAGTGAGATCTGATAGAGATAATATGATAAGATAAATATATTTTTGGTATTTTATGATATAGATTGGAAAAGTAAAGATGCAAATAAAAGTAGATTGAAATCTTATATGATAAGAGATAGACCCGGGGGCCATAAGTTTCACTAGTGGCTTTTCTCAAGATAGCATAATTATTACGGTGGGTGAACAAATTACTGTCGAGCAATTGATAGAAAAGTGCATAGTTATGAGATTATCTAGGCATGATCATGTATATAGGCATCACGTCCGTGACAAGTAGGCCGAAACGATTCTGCATCTACTACTATTACTCCACACATCGACCGACTCCTGCCTGCATCTAGAGTATTAAGTTCATGAAGAACAGAGTAACGCCTTAAGAAAGATGACATGATGTACACTACTAGAATCCAGTTATTTGCCGTCTGCTAGTTCTTTGCCGTCACCTGGCTGACGACAAAGAAGGTCTTTGCCATCCGCTTAGATAAAACGGACGGCAAAGAACTGGCTAACAACAAAGAAGGTCTTTGCCATCAGCCAGTTCTTTGCCGTCCGCTGGCTGACGGCAAAGATTATTTGTCATCCGCTAGCGGATGGCAAAGAAGTGGGTGGGTCCAATTATTGTTTAACCAACTACAGCCCACCGGCCCCACCTCTTTTCTTTCCACCAGCAGACGACAAAGAATCTTTGCCGACCGTTGGCAGACGACAAAGAGGCGGGTACGTTAACGGCCGTCCTGCCCCGTCCTCTGTCTTCTCTCACTCTCTAACTCCCCTCCGGCGCCATCCCCAAGCCCCGCCCACACCCGCATCGTCGTCCCATCCCCCGCGCCCCCTCCCCTCTGTCGCCATCCCCAACCCCCGCCGCCCCGCACCCCTCCCGGACCTTCACCGCGGCCCCGCCGCCCCTTCCACGTCGGCCAGCCGCGCAGCGGTCGT
>NC_041391.1:103385783-103408067 GCF_002162155.2 Triticum dicoccoides | reverse complement strand
TGACACCCTGACACCCCGACCCCGACACAACACCCCGACCCCGACACCCCGACACCAGAACACCACACCCTGACCCCAACCCCGACCATCGACACCCCCACACCATACAAAATATCATATATATTTGTGTTGATCGGGTGTATTTTTATTATGTTCATGATGATGATACACTTAAATTATATACATATTATTATGTTCATGTCAGGTATCCAATTTTTTTATGTTGTACTAATTTTGTTTACTTTTTGTCATTGCAGGTGTTGACAGGATGGTGGACAAGGGTCTAGAGCGCCCCGAGCCTCCTGCAAGCGCTACTGGGAGGGGTGGTTCTATTATTGCACCTGTGCCCCTCCGGAGAGCGCTGCTAGACAGTATGCAGACAACTTCGGCGGGCGCTTCTACTTCGGCTAGGAGAGGTCGGGGGAGGACGAAGAAGGCTGCTGGTAGAGGTGGACGTGGCAGCGGGAGAGGTAGGAAGGCTGCTATGCCTTCCTCGCCGCCACCCTCAGCTGATTCACCCGACCATAGGACAGCTCCATCTGACGTGGACCTGTCTCGGACTCCGGTCCATGAGCCTCCGGTTGCGGATCCTTCGCCGCACCAGAATCGAGTCGCTGATCCTTTGGCCCACATGAGTCTGGTCCTAGAGTCTTCGTCCCAGAAGACTCCGGTCACGGGGTCTTCATCCCAGAAGACTTCGGTCATGGGGTCTTCATCCCAGAAGACTCCGGTCCTGCCGTCTTCTTCCCACGAGACTCCGGTCCCGCAGTCTTCTACCCACGGGACTCCGGTCCCGCCGTCTTCTTCCCACGAGACTCCGGAGGCTAGTGACCCGGATGATGGTAGCGAGGACACCTTTTCAGATGATAACTACATCGAGGACGAGATGGTTGAGAAGGGCAAGAAGGTCTACAAGCGTGGCGGTACAAAGCTCCCACCCGTGCCGACGACCCCTAACCAGAGGTGGTTGATTGCGCCTAAAGGGTTGAAGTAAGTGCCTTTACTTTTTTTAACCTTTTGCCTTCATGTTCCTTCAAATTAATATCTAATGTGTTTGTCTGGTCATACTGCAGGGGCTGGGTATACCCCCATGACCGTGGTGTCTGCAGGCCCAACCAGGTCCGTGGCACGCTTTGCCGGCAGCACTTCCCTGGGTGGGTCACGATGCCTGGTGAGGGTCAGGTTCCACAACTAGCACTGAGCTGGGAGCTGTACTTTGTTGCCCCGGCCCCTCTAGGGGCGATGGTCGCCGGTGTCAAGTGCAAGACGGTGGCCGACATTGTGTTCCATCGGTTTTGGGTAATTTCTCCTTTAGAGAATTAAAAAAGAACACTACCTACCTAGTGATTGTACTAATCATTGTTGTCTTCTTTGATTGCAGACCTTCTACAGGGTTTTAGAGGGAGAACAGGAGGACGCGGCTATGGTTGTCGAAGTCGAGTGCAAGCGCTTACTTCAGAACTTACGGCACAAGGCTCGGGTGCAGGCCGTTCGAGACTACTACGCCTCGCAGGGTATTAGGAGGGCCAAGAAGATGTGTCACAGCAAGTTTCTGAGTAGGGAGAAGTACTTGTCGATAATTATACCTATTCTTAAGGCCTTGAACTTAGTTTTCTTGATTTGATTCGTAGCGCTGAAATTTCTCTTGACTCACTTAGGTGCCCCCAAGATGGTGTGTCGATAAGATGGACTGTTGGGAGGCGTTGCTGGATATGTGGTGCTCTCCTGAATGGTGACTGATACATCTCCAACGTATCTATAATTTTTGATTGTTTCATGCTATTATCTTACCTGTTCTGGATGTCTATGGGCTTTATTTTAGACATTTATATCATTTTTGGGACTAACCTACCAACCGGAGGCCTAGCCCGTATTGCTGTTTTTTGTCTATTTCAGTATTTCGAAGAAAAGGAATATCAAATGGAGTCCAAACGGAATGAAACCTTCGGGAGCGTGATTTTTGGAACGAACGTGATCCAGAGGACTTGGAGTGCAAGTCAAGAAGCAGCCGAAGCCTCCATGAGGGCGGGGCGGGCCCACCCCTATAGGGCGCACCCCCCTATTTTGTGGGCCCCTCGGGCGGCCACCGACGTACTTCTTCCTGCTATATAAGCCTACATACCCCGAAAACATCTAGGGAGCCACCGAAGAAATATTTGCCGGAGGGGGAATCCACCATGGAGGGCTTCTACATCAACACCATAGCCCTTCCGATGAGTTGTGAGTAGTTTACCATAGACCTTCGGGTCCATAGTTATTAGCTAGTTGGCTTCTTCTCTCTTTTAGGATCTCAATACAATGTTCTCGGACTCTCTTGTGGAGATCTATTCGATGTAATCTCTTTTTACGGTGTGTTTGTCGAGATCCGATGAATTGTGGGTTTATGATCAAGTTTATCTATGAGAAATATTTGAATCTGCTCTGAATTCTTTTATGTATGATTGAGTTATCTTTGCAAGTCTCTTCGAATTATCAGTTTGGTTTGGCCTACTAGATTGATCTTTCTTGCCATGGGAGAAGTGCTTAGCTTTGGGTTCAATCTTGCGGTGTCCTTACCCAGTGACAGAAAGGGTTGCAAGCCACGAATTGTATTGTTGCCATCGAGGATAAAAAGATGGGGTTTATATCATATTGCATGACTTTTATCCCTCTACATCATGTCATCTTACTTAATGCGTTACTCTGTTCTTTATGAACTTAATACTCTAGATGCATGCTGGATAGTGGTCAATGTGTGGAGTAATAGTAGTAGATGCAGGCAGGAGTCGGTCTACTTGTCACGGACATGATGCCTATATACATGATCATGCCTAGATAACATCATAATTATTCGCTTTTCTATCAATTGCTCGATAGAAATTTGTTCACCCACTGTAATACTTATGCTATCTTGAGAGAAGCCACTAGTGAAACCTATGGCCCCCGGGTCTATCTCTTATCATATAAGCTTTCAATCAACTTTTATTTGCATCTTTATTTTCTTCATCTATATTATATAATACCAAAAATATATTTATCTTATCATATTATCTCTATCAGATCTCACTTTCGCAAGTGGTCGTGAAGGGATTGACAACCCCTTTATCACGTTGGTTGCGAGTTCTTTGTTTGTTTGTGTAGGTTTGTGGGACTTCTGAGGAGCCTCCTACTGGATTGGTACCTTGATTCTCAAAAACTGAGGGAAATACATACGCTACTGTGCTGCATCACCCTTTCCTCTTCAAGGAAAACCAACGCAAGCTCAAGACGTAGCAAGAAGGATTTCTGGCGCTGTTGCCGGGGAGGAATTCGCTCAAGTCAAGACATACCAAGTACCCATCACAAACTCATCTCCCTCGCATTTACATTATTTGCCATTTGCCTCCCGTTTTCCTCTCCCCCACTTCACCCTTGCCGTTTTATTCGCCCTCCCTTTCCCAATCTCCTCTCTTTTCCGCTTGCCTTCTTCTTCCTCTCTCTTTCGCTTGCCTTTTTCTTTTTGCTTGTGTGTTGGATTACTTGTAGCCATGGCGCAAGATAATACCAAATTGTGTGATTTCTCCAATACCAATAATAATGATTTCCTTAGTACTCCGATTGCTCCTCTTAATGATGTCGAGTCTTGTGAAATCAATGTTGCTTTGCTGAATCTTGTTATGAAAGATCAATTCTCCAGCCTTCCTAGTGAAGATGCCGCTACTCATCTAAATAACTTTGTTGATTTGTGTGAGATGCAAAAGAAAAAATATATGGATAATGATATTGTTAAATTGAAGTTATTTCCATTTTCACTTAGAGATCATGCTAAAGTTTGGTTTTCGTCTTTGCCTAAAAATAGTATTGATTCTTGGAACAAGTGCAAAGATGCTTTTATCTCTAAGTATTTTCCTCCCGCTAAGATCATCTCGCTTACGAACGATATTATGAATTTTAAACAACTTGATCATGAGCATGTTCCCCAATCTTGGGAAAGAATGAAATTGATGATTCGCAATTACCCTACTCATGGTTTAAATTTATGGATGATCATACAAATTTTTTTGTGCCGGATTGAATTTTGCTTCTAGAAATATTTTAGATTCAGCCGCCGGAGGCACGTTTATGGAAATCACGTTAGGAGATGCTACAAAACTTCTTGATAATATTATGGCTAATTATTCTCAATGGCACACCGAACGATCTACTAGTAAAAAGGTACATGCTATAGAAGAAATTAATGTTTTGAGTGGAAAGATGGATGAGCTTATGAGATTGTTTGCTACTAAGAGTTCTTCTATTGATCCGAATGATATGCCTTTATCTACCTTGATTGAGAATAATAATGAATCTATGGATGTAAATTTTGTTGGTAGGAATAATTTTGGAAACAATGCTTATAGAGGAAACTTTAATCCTAGACCGTTCCCTAGCAATTCCTATAATAATTATGGAAATTCCTACAATAATTCTTATGGTAATTTTAATAAGATGCCCTCTGATTTTGAAAATAGTGTGAAAGAATTTATGATCTCTCAAAAGAATTTTAATGCTTTGCTTGAAGGAAAATTGCTCAAAGTTGATGATTTGACTAGGAACGTTGATAGACTTTTGCTTGATGTTGATTCTCTCAAACTTAGATCTTCTTCTCCTAATCATGATATCAATGAGTCTCTCAAAGCTATGAGAAGTTCCATTGACGAATGCAAAGAAAGAACCACTAGATTGCGTGCTAAGAAAGATTGCTTTATAAAAGCGTGTTCTTCTAGTTTCCATGAAAATAATGATGAAGATCTTAATGTTATTGATGTGTCCCCTATTATATCCTTGTTTTGAAATATTAATTTTGATAATAATGGGACTGGAGATGAGTCAACTTTATTTGGAAGGCGTCCCAAGAATTCAGAGTTTTTAGATCTTGATGCTAAATTTGGTAAAAGTGGGATTGGAGAGGTCATGACTTTAAATAGTATTGAACCCATTATCTCGGATTTCAAGGATTTTGAATATGATAATTGTTCTTTAGAGAGTTGTATTTCCTTGTTGCAATCCATTGTTAATTCTCCTCATGCTTATAGTCAAAATAAAGCCTTTACCAAACATATTGTTGATGCCTTGATGCAATCTTTTGATGAAAAACTTAATTTGGAAGTTTCTATACCTAGAAAACTTAATGATCAGTGGGAACCTACTATAAAGATTAAAATTAAAGATTATGAGTGTTTTGTTTTGTGTGATTTGGGTGCTAGTGTTTCCACGATTCCGAAAACTTTATGTGATATTCTAGGTTTCCATGATCTTGATGATTGCTCTTTAAATTTGCACCTTGCGGATTCCACCATTAAAAATCCAATGGGAAGAATCAATGATTTTCTAATTGTTGCTAATAGAAATTTGGTGCCCGTTGATTTTACCGTTCTTGATATAGATTGCAATCTTTCTTGCACTATTATTCTTGGTAGACCTTTCCTTAGAACGATTGGTGCGATTATTGATATGAAGGAAGGGAATATTAGATTCCAATTTCCATTATAGAAAGGCATGGAACACTTTCCAAGAAAGAAAATTAAATTACCTTATGAATCTATCATGCGAGCTACCTATGAATCAAGTGCCAAAGATGGCACTACTTAGATCTATCGTCGCTTTTATGCCTAGCTAGGGGCGTTAAACGATAGCGCTAGTTGGGAGGCAACCCAATTTTCTTTGTGTTTCTTGTTTTTGTTCTTGTTTAGTAATAAATTTTGTTTCTACTTTCTGTTTAGATGTGTTTTCATGTTTTATTTAGTGTTTGTGCCAAGTAGATCCTATAGGATAACCTTTGATATGAGTTGATTTGATTCTGCTGAAAAACAGAAACTTTGCGCTCTCGATACAAAATTCAATAAATCACAGAAACGAGATTTTGCATTGATTCTTTTTGCTTCTGTTTGATAAACAAATTGTTTAGGATGTCCTATTTATGTAGGATTTTTTAGGTTCCATAAATGTTCGTTAGTTACAGATTGCTACAGACTGTTCTGTTTTTGACAGATTCTGTTTTTCGTGTGTTCTTTGCTTATTTTGATGCATCTATGGCTAGTATGTAAGGGTATGAACCATAGAGAACTTGGAATACAGTAGGTTTAACACCAATATAGATAAAGAATGAGTTCATTACAGTACCTTATGTGGTGGTTTTGTTTTCTTTCATTAACGGAGCTTATGAGATTTCCTGTTGAGTTTTGTGTTGTGAAGTTTTCATGTTTTGGGTAAAGATTTGATGGACTATGGAATAAAGGGTGGCAAAAGCCTAAGATTGGGAATGCCAAAGGCACCCCAAGATATTCAATAATAGCCAAAAGCCTAATCTTGGGGATGCCCCCGGAAGGCATCCCCTCTTTCGTCTTCGTTCATTGGTAACTTTACTTGGAGCTATATTTTTATTCGCCACATGATATGTGTTTTGCTTGGAGCATCGTGTATTATATTAGTCTTTGATTTTTAGTTTACCACAAGCATCCTTGATGTAACATACCTTTAGGGAGAATCCTCTTTGAATGGAATTTATTAGAATACTCTATGTGCTTCACTTATATCTTTTGAGCTAGATAATTTTTGCTCTAGTGCTTCACTTATATCTTTTAGAGCATGGTGGTGGATTAATTTTGAAGAAATTGTTGATCTCTCATGCTTCACTTATATTATTTTGAGAGTCTTTTAGAACCGCATGGTATTTTCTATGGTTATAAATTGGTCCTAGAATGATGAGCATCCAAGTTGGGTATAATAAAAACTATCATAGGAAGTGAATTGGATGCTATGATCAACTTGATACTTGATAATTGTTTTGAGATAGGGAGGTAGTGATATTAAAGTCATGCTAGTTGGGTGATTATGAATTTAAGTAATGCTTGAGTTGAAGTTTGCAAGTCCCATAGCATGCACGTATGGTTAAAGTTGTGTAACAAATTTCAAGCATGAAGTGTACCTGGCTTGTGCATCCATATGAGTGGCGGTCGGGGACGAGCGATGGTCTTTTCCTACCAATCTATCCCCCTAGGAGCATGCGCGTAGTGCTTGGTTTTTGATGAATTCTAAATTTTTGCAATAAGTATATGAGTTCTTTTGACTAATGTTGAGTCCATGGATTATACACACTTTTACCTTTCCATCATTGCTAGCCTCTTCGGTATCGTGCATTGCCCTTTCTCACCTTGAGAATTGGTGCAAACTTCGCCGGTGCATCCAAACCCCGTGATATGATACGCTCTATCACACATAAACCTCCTTATATCTTCCTCAAAACAGCCACCATTCCTACCTATTTATGGCCTTTCCATAGCCATTCCGAGATATATTGCCATGTAACTTTTCACCATTCCGTTTATCATCGTCATGACATACATTACTTTTGTCATATTGCCATTGCATGATCATGTAGTTGACATCATATTTTTGGCAAAGCCACCATGCATAATTTTTTATACATGACACTCTTGATTCATTGCACCATCCCGGTACACCGCCGAAGGCATTCATATAGAGTCATATCTTGTTCTAGTTTCGAGTTGTAATTCATGTGTTGTAATCAATAAAAGTGTGATGATCATCATTATTAGAGCATTGCCCAAAAAGAAAAAAAAGAAAGGCCAAAAAGAAAAAAGAAAGGCCAAAAGAAAAGAAAAAAAGGGAAAGAAAAAAAAGAAAAAAAGAAAAAAAGAAAATAAATAAATAAATAAAAGGGGCAATGCTATTATCTCTTTTCCACACTTGTGCCTCAAAGTAGCACCTTGTTCCTCATGTAATGAGTCTCATATATATCGTGCTTCAAAGTAGCACCATGTTTTCATGTAGAGAGTCTCATGTGTTGTCACTTTCATATACTAGTGGGAATTTTTCATTATAGAACTTGGCTTGTATATTCCTATGATGGGCTTCCTCAAATGCCCTAGGTCTTCGTGAGCAAGCAAGTTGGATGCACACCCACTAGTTTTCTTTTGTTGAGCTTTCATTCATTTATAGCTCTAGTGCATCCGTTGCATGGCAATCCATACTCCTCATGTTGACATAAATTGATGGGCATTCCCATAGCCCGTTGATTATCCTCGTCAATGTGAGACTTTCTCCTTTTTTGTCTTCTCCACACAATCCCCAATCATTATTCTATTCCACCCATAGTGCTATATCCATGGCTCACGCTCATGTATTGCGTGAAGGTTGAAAAAGTTTGAGATTATTTAAGTACGAAACAATTGCTTGGCTTGTCATCGGGGGTATAAAAGTTGGGAACATCTTTGTGTGACGAAAATGAAGCATAGACTAACTATATGATTTTGTAGGGATGAACTTTCTCTAGCCATGTTATTTTGAGAAGACATGATTGCTTTTATTAGTATGCTTGAAGTATTGCTATTTCTTTTGTCAATATGAACTTTTATTTTGAATCACTTGGATCTGAATATTCATGCCACAATAAAGAGAAATTACATTGAGAATTATGCTAGGTAGCATTCCACATCAAAAATTCTGTTTTTATGATTTACCTACTCGAGGACGAGCAGGAATTAAGCTTGGGGATGCTTGATACGTCTCCAACATATCTATAATTATTGATTGTTTCATGCTATCATATTACCTGTTTTGGATGTCTATGGGCTTTATTTTACACATTTATATCATTTTTGGGACTAACCTACTAACCGGAGGCCCAGCCCGTATTGCTGTTTTTTTGCCTATTTCGGTATTTCGAAGAAAAGGAATATCAAACGGAGTCCAAACGGAATGAAACCTTCGGGAGCATGATTTTTGGAATGAACGTGATCCAGAGGACTTGGAGTGCAAGTCAAGAAGTAGCCGAAGCCTCCACGAGGGTGGGGGGCGCGCCCACCCCTATAGGGCGCGCCCCCTGTCTCGTGGGCCCCTCGGGCGGCCACCGACATACTTCTTCCTCCTATATAAGCATACATACCCCGAAAACATCCAGGGAGCCATCGAAGAAATATTTCCGCCACCGTAACCTCCTATATCCGCGAGATCCCATCTTGGAGCCGTCGACGGCGTTCTGCCGGAGGGGGAATCCACCACGGAGGGCTTCTACATCAACACCACAACCCTTCCGATGAGTTGTGAGTAGTTTACCACAGACCTTCGGGTCCATAGTTATTAGCTAGTTGGCTTCTTCTCTCTTTTTGGATCTCAATACAATGTTCGCCCCCTCTCTTGTGGAGATCTATTTGATGTAATCTCTTTTTGTGGTGTGTTTGTCGAGATCTGATGAATTGTGGGTTTATGATCAAGTTTATCTATGGATAATAATTGAATCTTCTCTGAATTCTTTTATGTATGATTAAGTTATCTTTGCAAGTCTCTTCGAATTGTCGGTTTGGTTTGGCCTACAGATTGATCTTTCTTGCCATGGGAGAAGTGCTTAGATTTGGGTTCAATCTTGCGGTGTTCTTACCCAGTGACAGGAAGGGTTGCAAGACACGTATTGCATTGTATTGTTGCCATCTAGGATAAAAAGATGGGGTTTATATCATATTGCTTGAGTTTATCCCTCTACATCATGTCATCTTTCTTAATGCGTTACTCTGTTCTTATGAACTTAATACTCTAGATGCATGCTGGATAGCGGCCGATGTGTGGAGTAATAGTAGTAGATGCACGCAGGAGTCGGTCTACTTGTCACGGACGTGATGCCTATGTACATGATCATGCCTAGATAACATCATAATTATTCGCTTTTGTATCAATTGGTCGACAGTAATTTGTTCACCCACCGTAATACTTATGCTATCTTGAGAGAAGCCACTAGTGAAACCTATGGCCCCCGGGTCTATCTCTTATCATATAAGCTTTCAATCTACTTTTATTTGTATCTTTATTTTCTGCATCTATATTATAAAATACCAAAAATATATTTATCTTATCATATTATCTCTATGAGATCTCACTTTTGCAAGTGGCCGTGAAGGGATTTACATGCCCTTTATCGCGTTGGTTGCAAGTTCTTTGTTTGTTTGTGTAGGTTCGTGGGACCTGTGAGGAGCCTCCTACTGGACTGATACCTTGGTTCTCAAAAACTAAGGGAAATACTTACGCTACTGTGTTGCATCACCCTTTCCTCTTCAAGGAAAACCAACGCAAGCTCAAGATGTAGAAGCGGCTCTAACACCAAAGGGCCAGGGATAAGCGCGACCAAATGGAAGGTGTGCCACACCATCAGGGGATCTCCAACCTGTTCGAGTACAGGGATAACTGGGTATGTGTTTTGCCACATGATTCATGCTATTTCATTCTTCATGGTAGCATTTATCCTTTCCAAAATGACTTAATATGATTACTTAGTTAAAGTAACATAATAACTACCTTGGATACTTCAATAATGACATAATTAGCTCAATAATGACTTAATATGCTTTAGTTAGTTAAAAAATGGCATAACTACCTTCGATAGCTCAATAATGACTTAATATGCTTTAGTTAGCTAAAAAATAGCATAACTACCTTGTATAGCTCAATAATGACATATTTAGCTCTAAAATGACATAATAACCTTTAGATAGCTCTACAAAATGACTTAATATGCTTTAGTTAGTTAAAAAATGGCATAACTACCTTCGATAGCTCAATAATGACATAATTAGCATTCCTTGGTCAAGAATGGCATAATAATCTTTCTTAACTTCAAAATGACCTAAACTTAGCTTATTTTCCTCGAAAATGACATAATAACCTTTCTTAGCTCCAAATTGACCTATTTACATAGTAATATCATTCTTAATGCTAGCTTGAGCCCTAATTAACTAATATTTTGTTCCTCTCTCTCAGGGGTACTACCACAAGAAGCTTGTGCCTTCCGTGTTCGATATCTATGGCATGGCCCATATGGCCCCGTACAAGAAGGCCAAGGCATTCACGGAGTCTGACCTAGATCATCTAGAGAACTTCACCAACATCTCCTCCCACCACAAGCTTGTGAAGTACAGAGACGAGGGGAAGACGAGGAAAGGGGAGGACTTTAACCCGAGCCAGGATCCTTTTGATACAGAGTTGGTCATGATGTCTGGTGGCGGGAGGTCCCATGGCGCTCAAGCTATTGGTGATGGACTGCTACATTGTCCTAAGACTCCCCCGTAGATCAAGAAGTGCCTGAGTAGCTCTGATCCTGAGATGACGCCTCGTGCACGGCCCGCGGAACTCACTGTGGCGGTTAGTTATACGGACTCTCTGACCTTTCCTCCATTATATTGTGTGTGCGTCCGTCAATGATTACAATGCTAACGATGAGTGCTGTGTTGCATGCAACGGTTGAGAAAGAGAGATTGAAGACCAAGGCGCTTTTCGAGGAGGCACAAAGGGAGGCGGCGGAGAGGGAGAGGGAGAGGGAGGAGAGGACGGCTAAGCTATTGGAGGAGGAGAGGAACCGGAACGATGCGTCTCGCCGGGCCCTATATGAGCTCATCGTGGTACGTTTCTTGTGCATATTAGCCCAATCATGCATGTAATGTTCGCATTACTAACTAATATCACTGACTCATCAGGCCGCTCCGCCGATGCCCTAGATTGCTTCGGCGGGCACGATGAGTTTGATTTGAATGGTCCTCGGTTAGTACTATTCACATTTCAGTTTGCATCATGCCAACGAGACATTATTGGAAATGATCTTTGGTTCAGCATGGCTCCCGACAAGCATCGACCAATCCTTCCGCGTCTGCCAATGCCGGAA
Source organism: Triticum dicoccoides (assembly GCF_002162155.2). Lineage (NCBI taxonomy): Eukaryota > Viridiplantae > Streptophyta > Magnoliopsida > Poales > Poaceae > Triticum > Triticum dicoccoides. The sequence continues at coordinate 103,396,402 of NC_041391.1, read as the reverse complement.
CCCCGATCGGTCCTTCACCTCCGTCTGCCAACAATGGCGCAGCCCCGACCATTCCTACACCTCCGTGATAACGGTATTTTTCTTCTTATTTAGCCTATTTAGTCCACTTAAGACATAATTTAGCTTATTTAGTCCACAAATTACATAATAATATGAAGAAAATCAAGGAAGAGGAAGGAAAGAAGGAATAGAAAGAAAATAAGAAGAAGAAGAAGAAGTACTTCTTCTTCTTCCTCTAGTCGTCTTCTTCTTCTTCTTCTTTTCCTCCTCTTACTTGTTTTTATTCGTAAATGGCATAATAACCTTGCTAACCTCATAAATGTCATATACTTAGCTTGTTGTCCTCTAAAATGACACAATAAGCTTAGTTAGGTCGAAAATGGCATAATTAGCTAGGTTAGCTAAAAAATGACCAAGTTTACCTAGGTTAGCTCCAATATGATGCATTTGACCTACGTTAGCTCCCAAATGATCCATTTAACCTACGTTAGCTCCAAAATGACGTTAGCTCCAAAATGATGTTAGCTCACAAATGACATAATAAGTTTACAAGCTAAGTATATGACGTTAGCTCCAAGAGGAAGCTTGCATTGATGGAGTGTCCTACTCTTCTCTTGCTTCCTTGTTGTTTATGAAAACTTGTTGGATATGTACATATGTCTATATGGATATGTTGTTGGAAACTTGTTTCTGGATATGTATGCACATATATGGATATGTTGGACTTTTATGTAGTTGGATATGTTGGATTTGATGAAAATATGTTGTTGGACATGCTCTTATATTGTTGGATATGTTGGAGTTATATGTATGTATGTATGTATGTATATCTGTTATATATCTCTTATATGTTGCCAGATTAAATGGATATAAATAAAAATAGGGGATATGTAGCCTCTTTACCGTCTGCTAGCGGACGGCAAAGAGCTTTGCGTCTGCTAGCGGACGGCAAAGAGGCCACGTGGCAGCTACCTGTGGCCACTGGGAACACCGGCTGCCTATTTAGTGAGCTATGTCGTCCGCCAGCGGACGGCAAATACCTTTAAATCTTTGCCGTCAGCTCGAGGACGACATAGCTGGCCACGTGGCAGCTTCCTAGTGCTGGCCTAACTATGCTCTTTGCCGCTGGCAGGCGGACGACAAAGCTTTTTGAATCGTTGCCGTCTGCTGGCGGACGACAAAGAACGCCGTTAATGCCCTAACGGCTCTAATGCCACCCCTCTGTCGTATGCTATCTTTGTTGTCTGCTGGCCTCAGAAGGCGGACGACACAATCGTTTGCCGTCAGTTTCGCTAAAGCAGACGGAAAAGAAGGCCTTTGCTGGCACCTGTTCAGACGGGCAATTTGCCGTCCACTGGCGGACGACAAAGATGTTTGCCGTCCGGGATCTATGCCTTTGCCGTCCGCCCTGGCGGACGGCAAAGAAGCTGTTTCTAGTAGTGGTAGAGGGATAAACTCATGCAATATGATATAAACCGCATCTATTTATCCTCGATGGCAACAATACAATACGTGCCTTGTGTCGGAGTAATGGGCCACGGGTAGGCTAACCCGAGCCCCAGCACTTTTCAAGACATCGGGACAGGCTGCGCCCCTCAGGCCGAGTCCCATGGGCAACTCCAAGATATGCCGAGTCCCATGGGCGACTCCAAAACAAGCCGAGTCCCATGGGCGACTCCAAGACAAGCCGAGTCCCATGGGCGACTCCAAGATAAGCCGACTCTCAGCTGACGACTTCCAGAGAAGCCGGCTGAGGGGAGTCGGCTCGTGACTCCAACCACCTCCTGCCTTCACCACGATGGACGGGGCGGGGTACGGTCACATTGTGGCCGTCTCTACCCTACTTACGAAGGGCCGGCATGGCTACAGTGCGCCATATCGCTGGAGATCTCCATCATGGCGCGGCACTGTTGCCATGCCTGCCCTGACCTCAGCCTCAGTAGGCGGCGCACTGTGGCCACGACGGCCTACCTGTACGACCCAGCGACGGCGGGACCCGCCTGTCAGCGGGAGCACCGAAGACGGCAAGAGCGCCCCGAAGACAGACCCGTGGGAGTCGACCCCCTGGAGTCGGCTGGCCCCTCCCACGGGCCCTGCACGCCATTAATCAGACAAGACGGGGAATGGCGACAGTGATCGTCCGTCAAACGGCGGCACTGTTGCCACGACCCCATGACCAAGCTTGCGTCATTAGAAGCACGGCTACAGTACCAGACCTGTCGGCAGGGCCCACCGGTCAGTGGGCCCCAGCAGTCGGTGGAGAAGACGGTGGCCTGAGAGAGAGACGGCTGGGACCCGCGCCCAGCAGGATGACCATTGTACCCCCGGGGGGTAGGCCTATATAAACCCCCCGGGGCGCCCATGCAAAGGGTTGGAATCCATGAGCACTAGACCATAGCAAATATGAAGGAAAGAGCTAGCCTTGCCCTCTCCTACCTCCAGAATACAGCTCGAGGAGCAACCTGGTACTCACTTTTGCCTTAGTGACCATGCGGAGACCCCGCAGAGCAGCAGTAGGGGTGTTATCTCCTCGGGGAGCCGCGAAGCTGGGTAAGATTCGCCGGCGTGCATGTCTTCGCCTCATTCCGTTTCCTGGCACCGGCGACGTTCTACTCGCTCCCACCATGATAAGCCATCCTTTGGCATATGTCGCATCCAACCCCCGACATTTGGCGCCCACCGTGGGGTGAGGTGCACCGTCGTCCAGAGACCTGCTCTGGACGTGAACCCTTTTTCTCCCCAGCGAGCATAGCCAGCCCGGCACGCCCGATGGTGCTTGCCCTGACGCGCTGCAAGACATCGACGATGCCTGCGCGGCGAGCTGCCTTGCCGATCTTCTTGGCGAGGTTTGCATCTCCGACAAGCCTGCATCCAACGCAGGCACGGGCGGCCCCGAGAGCCTCCTCGCGGGCCTCCTCGACCAACTCAACGTCACCGGCGAGCCCGCCGTGGACTTGGAGTCCGTAGGCTCCACCGACCCGATGCTGGTCGACTCCGACAGCGTGTCGCGCGACACGTTCCCCACCAATGTGATGGTCTACGACGAGCCGCTCCCTCACGAGGAGAGCGGTGGAAGCGCCGTCACGGAGGTGCTCGTCATCAGTCACGGCGAGCACTCTGGTGAGGGAGCTCATGACCCACTCGACGCGGCTCTACGAGACCTGACCGCGCCCATTCTAGAAGACGCTGACGCCGAGACACTAGAGGCGCACCGCCTTCAGCTCGTCGAAGGCGCGAAGAAGCTGGCAAGCATGAGACGCTTGCCAGAAGCCTACTAGCGTAAGATGGATCGCGCTGTGGGCGGCTCGCCGGCCCCAACTGGGCCTAGCCGCCTAGGCGCGATCCGGCAACGCGGCGTGGCCATCGCCAACCTGTTCGGGGCCGATCGCCCCGTGTACGCTATGCCTGCGGAGAACATCCGCGCCACCCAGGCGGCGGCGGACGAGCTAGACAACTTCGAAGGTGAAGAGCGCCGCCTGATGACGGAGCGGGTCCAGCGGCTCTTCAAAGCGGCTGCCGCGCAGGATGAAGCCGGCTGCCGCACAGAGGCCCCGCAGCGACCAAACGATGACTTGCCTCCTCGCCGAGATCAAGGCGTGACGTCTCGGATGCCGACTGGTGGTGTCCGCGGAAGAAAAGACAGGGATCCGGCTATCAGCCACAGTCAGACTCGCATCACCATCGAGCGCGACCAAGACAGCCGCCCAAGAGCAGTGGAACGGAAGGGCGACTACCTGCCTCCCCCACCACGAAGAGAAAGGCGAGTCTCCCCGCCACCCGTTGAGCATCCGACTCTCGGCGACCGCCTTGGCCGCCGAGAGGGAGTCGTAGAGAACGACGCCCGCCACCGGATCGACCGACTCCACCGATCCCTGGCGCTGGAAGAAGAAGACGAGCTGGGCCCGCCTTGTTTCGGACCACGCATCCGAGACGAGCCCTTCCCCAAAGGGTTCACGCTCCCCCGAGACACGCCCAAGTACACCAGCTCCGTGAAGCCAGAAGATTGGCTAGTTGACTACTCCACAACCGTCAACATAGCGAACGGCAACAAGCGTGTTGCCGTGAAGTATGTTCCACTCATGCTCCAAGGCACGACCCGGACATGGTTGAACAGCCTGAAGCCCCGCAGCATCAAGAGCTGGGTCGACTTCACCGAAGCCTTCGTCCGCAACTTCACGAGCACGTACAAGCGGCCTCCCAAGCGTCGCCAACTCTCCTTGTGCGTGCAAGGCCCCAACGAGTCGACTCGCGACTACCTCACGTGCTGGGCCGAGCTTCGGAACTCCTACGAGGGCGTGCATGAGGTACAGGCTATCGAATACTTCACTGCCGGGTGCAGAGAAGGCACCCTCCTCAAGCATAAGCTCCTCTGCGACGAGCCGGAGACCCTCGACGAGCTGCTGATCATAGCAGACAAGTACGCCACTGCCGACTCCTCGATGAAGGCGGAGATTCAAGTTAGTGCGACTAGCAAAGTCACCCCTCAGGCTCCCAGAACTCCGGATGGGGACGCCAGTCGATGACAACAGCAGAACGACCACAAGCGCAAGGCTCCACAGCCGGCTCCCAACAGCTGACAAGTTGCGACAGTCGAAGACCAATAGCCAGAGGAGCAACCTCCGGCGAAGCGACAGAAAGGCGGCAAGTCCAACTGGTTGCTGGCCTTCTCCTATGAGCAGACCCTAGATGGCCCCTGCAAGTTCCACAACGGCGCAAAGCCGTCAAACCATACCACCCGGAAATGCCACTGGCTCACCAGAATCGCCGAGGGAGACGGCCTACTCCCTCCCCCGCCTGCTGGGCTGCCGCCTCCGCCGCTGCCTCAGCAGCTGACTGTCAGGCCAGTCGGCGCAATACAAGATGAGTACCCAGAAGAGCACGGAGCCTATGTGGTGTTCACCAGTGTGGCTGATGATCGACGCAGCAGACGGCTGCAGCAGCAAGAAGTAAATGCAGTAGCATCAGATACTCTAGAATTTATGCATTGGTCCGAGAAGCCTATCAATTGGAGCAGAGCCGATCACCCAGAGGTGATGCCGAATCCGGGCTCCTACGCCCTGGTTCTAAGTGCCACCTTGGCTACATATAGGCGGGCCGCTCGCTTCTTGCGAGTGTTGATAGACGGAGGCAGCAGTATCAACATCCTGTACAAGGATACCATGGAGAAGTTAGGAATCAAGCAAAGACAGCTTCAGAGCAGCCGGGCTGTGTTCCACGGCATTGTTCCTGGACTTTCCTACTCGCCAATCGGCAAGATCCTGATAGACGTCCTCTTTGGGTACAAAGATCATTTCTGCCGAGAGCCAGTTTGGTTTGAAGTGGTGGACCTCAAAAGCCCGTACCATGCGTTGCTTGGCCGACCTGCTTTGGCCAAGTTCATGGCGGTCCCCCACTATGCCTACCTCAAGATGAAGATGCCGAGTCCCAAGGGAATTCTAACCATGGCCGGCGACTACAGAAAGTCATCCGCTTGCGCGGCCGAAAGCAGTCGGCTGGCCGAGTCCTTGGTGATCGCGGCTGAGAAGCGGCTTCTTGATAGGGTTGTGGCGATGGCCGGCAAGCAGCCCGAGATGTCGCCCGACCCCAAGGAGTCGGAAGAAGAAGGATCATTCAAGCCGGCCAGAGAAACAAAGAAGATACCCTTGGACCCGGAGCACCCAGAGAGGTATGCTCTCATAGGTACAAACCTTGACAGCAAATAGGAAGGCGAGCTCGTCGATTTCCTCCGTGAGAATCGAGACATCTTCGCATGGTCCCCTAAAGACATGCTAGGCGTACCGACGGAATTCACCGAGCACAATTTACATGTCTGGTCTGATGTGAAGCCCGTCAGGCATCCCTTGCGCCGCCTGTCAGAAGAGAAGAGAACAGTTGTTGGAGAAGAAATAGCCTGGCTCCTGGCAGCCGACTTCATTATGGAAGTGTTTTTCCCAGAGTGGCTAGCAAACCCAGTCCTGGTGCTGAAGAAGAACAAGCAGTGGCGGATGTGTATCGACTACACAAGCCTCAATAAAGCCTGTCCCAAGGACCCATTCACTCTACCGAGAATTGATCAGGTGATAGACTCCACAGCCGGATGTGAGCTGTTGAGTTTCTTAGATGCATATTCTGGATATCACCAGATCAAGCTGAACCCGGCTGACAGACTGAAGACTGCCTTCCTCACGCGGTTTGGTGCCTTCTACTACCTGACCATGACATTCGGCTTGAGGAATGCCGGCGCCACCTTTCAGCGTTGCATGCAGAAGTGCCTCCTCAAGCAACTCGGCAGAAACGCCCACGTCTACATGGACGATGTAGTGGTGAAGACGGAGAAGCGCGGAACGTTGCTAGAAGAACTCAAAGAAACCTTTGAGAACCTACACTGATTCCAGATCAAGCTCAACCCCGAGAAGTGCGTCTTCAGAGTACCAGCCGGCCAACTCCTTGGCTTCCTGGTCTCTGAACGCGGCATAGAGTGCAACCCTGTGAAGATCAAGGTCATCGAGAGGATGGAAGCACCCAGACGACTGCTAGATGTGCAAAAGTTCACCGGCTGTTTGGCGTCCATCAGCCGATTCATCAGTCGGCTGGGCGAGAAGGCTCTCCCCTTATATCAGCTCATGAAGAAGACGACCTTTTTTGAGTGGACTCCCAAGGCGGACGAAGATTTTCTCCAACTGAAGAAAATGTTGACTATGCCCCCTGTGCTGGCGGCCCCGACTCCCAAAGAGCCCATGCTCCTATACATTGCCGCCACCAGCCGGGTAGTCAGCACAATCATTGTAGTTGAGCGCAAGGAGGAAGGCAAGGCGCTACCTGTCCAGAGACCGGTATATTACCTGAGCGAAGTACTGTCGGCCTCCAAGCAGAACTACCCCCACTACCAGAAGATGTCCTACGGCGTGCACTTTGCCGCCAAGAAATTGAAGCCTTACTTCCAGGAGCATCCAATCACTGTGGTCTGCACAGCCCCACTTGCCGAGATCATCGGAAGCCGAGATGCTTCTGGCCGAGTGGCTAAATGGGCCATCGATCTGGCTCCCTACACCATCTACTACCAGCCCCGCACCGCCATCAAGTCGCAAGCACTGGCCGACTTCCTCATCGACTCGGCCGAGACCCAGTACCTGCCGCTAGCGCCCGACTCCACCCATTGGCGAATGCATTTCGACGGCTCCTAGATGCGCACCGGCTTGGGAGCCGGCATCGTCCTCACTTCCCCCAAAGGCGATAAGCTCAGATATGCGCTACAGATCCACTTCGCCGCCTCCAACAACGTCGCTGAGTACGAGGCGCTCATTCACGGTCTTCGGCTTGCCAAAGATCTTGGCATTCGCCGGATCCTGTGTTATGGCGACTCCGACTTAGTGGTCCAGCAGTCATCTGGCGATTGGGATGCCAAGGACGCAAACATGGCGAGCTACCGCTTCCTTGTGCAGCAACTCAGCGGATATTTCGAGGGGTGCGAGTTCCTCCACGTGCCAAGGAACGACAACGACCAAGCAGACGCCTTGGCACGAATCGGCTCCACCCACCAAGCAATACCATCTTGCGTCGCCCTTCGGCGCCTCCTCAAGCCGTTTATCAAGCCTTCACTAGAGTCAGACTCCATCTTTGTGCCGGCTCCACCCGAAGAAGTCGGATCTGACTCCAAGAATGCTGTAGTCGAAGCCGGCCCGGGGACTTCAGAACCCGGCCCGGGGACTGTGGCGACCAGACCAAAGACTCCAGAACTCGGCCCGGGGACTTCTCCAGTCGGCCCGGGGACTTCGTCAATTTAGCAAGCGGCTGCGGACTCCAACCCGCCGCCTCCCAGCCCAGCCACCCTCATCCAAGTCGCAGTACTGGTAGTCGAAGAAATAGGAGCACCCTCATGGTCCCAGCCCATCCTCAAGTTCCTAGTAAACAAAGAGCTGCCAACTGATGAAATCTTGGCTCGGCAAGTACAACACCGAGCGGCAGCCTACACCATAGTCAAAAGAGAGCTGGTCAGGCGCAGCGTCACTGGTGTCTACCAATGCTGCATCGAGGCAGAACAAGGCCAAGCAATTCTCAGAGACATCCATGAAGGCGAGTGCGGTCACCATGCGGCTTCAAGAGCACTCGTCGCCAAAGCCTTCCGGCATGGTTTCTTCTGGCCAACTGCCCTAGAAGAGGCCAAGGAATTAGTCCAAAAATGCAAGGGGTGCCAGATGTTCCGTTCCAAGCCGCTTCAGCCAGCTTCCGCACTCAAGACCATCCCGATCGCCTGGCCCTTTGCGGTTTGGGGCCTGGACATGGTGGGACCATTCAAGACGACACGAGGTGGCCTAACTCATGTACTTGTCGTGGTGGACAAGTTCACCAAGTGGATAGAAGTAAAACCCATCAAGAAGTCGAATGGTCCGACTGTAGTGACTTTCATCGCCGACATCACGACTCGGTACGGCATCCCACACAACATCATCACCGACAATGGCACAAAATTTGCCAAAGGCGCCTTGGCCCGTTTCTGCACGATGCAGGGCATCCGACTGGACTTAGCGTCCGTTGCCCATCCGCAGTCAAACGGCCAGGTGGAGCGAGCAAACGGCCTCATCCTATCTGGCATCAAGCCTCGACTGGTCGAACCATTGGAGCGTTCGGCCGACTGTTGGCTTCAGGAACTTCCGGCCGTCCTCTGGAGTCTGCGCATGACTCCAAACAAGTCAACCGGCTTCACGCCTTTCTTCCTCGTCTACGGTGCGGAAGCCGTCATCCCAACGGACATAGAGTTTGACTCCCCACGAGTCACCATGTACACCGAGGAGGAAGCATAAGAAGCACGTCAAGACGGCGTCGATCTGCTGGAAGAGGGCCGGCTATTGGTGCTCAGCCGGTCCAGCATCTACCAGCAGAGCCTGCGCCGATACTACAACAGGAAGGTCAGGCCGAGATCTTTCCAAGAGGGCGACCTTGTGCTCCGACTGATCTAGCAGACAGCCGGCCAGCACAAGCTGTCAGCACCTTGGGAAGGCCCCTTCATTATCAGCAAGGAGCTGGGCAACGACTCCTACTACCTGATCGACGCTCAGAAGCCCCGAGCACGCAAGAGAGACGACTCTGGCAAAGAGTCCGAACGGCCATGGAATGCAGGTCTTCTCCGAAGATTTTACAGTTGATGCAGTATGTACCACGCTACCCGTTTGTATTAAAATACCAAGACTTCGGGCCCCCTGAGACGAGCTCAGGGACTGCCCTTTTTGTTATCTGTATGATAAGAATTATGCCTTCGAGTATGCTACTCTTCGCTACGCCGCTTGGCACCGGGTTCGACTAGTCGGCCCGGGGACTCGCCGCCTTGCGCTATGAAATGATTCCTGAAGTCGGACAAGTACTGTGCAGTGCCTGAGCCGTCTCCTGCCAGAAGCCGCAGCTCACAGAGCGACTGTTTGGTGGGCAGGAGTAAGGATGAATGGGCGCCCACACGAAAAATGGCTAAGGACCTAAAAACATTAACATAGCCCAAGCCGGCTTCCAACCCCTTTTTTGCAAAAACCAACTCGTGAGTAGTCGGCTTGCCGTTTTCTATCCAACTTGTTAAAAAGACTCGAATGAATGGCAAGTACTTCCCTTCCCCAAAGTAGCCAGGCATTTGATCCAGCGGCAGTCCGCGGAGTGGTTGTCCGGCTGGCAAGGCGGCGACTAGGGGAAGGCGGCAAAGGAAAAAGCCAAAGGAGCAATGAGCAAGGAAAGATAGAATTCGGATTAATATTTACATAACATAGGCCCTTGGCCGAATCTTCAAACAGAAGTTCAAAATACACCCCGCGGGTGGAATTGTGCAAATTAACAAGTTCTTCAAAGACTCTTAAAGCAGATAAAATAAAAGCCAGATGCGCACGAGCATCCAAATGTCCGCTCCATCAGAGAGGAGTGGCAGGCAGGGAAAGCCGACGCTAACGAGGAGCCCACCCAGCCTGCCTGCATGAGGAAGAAACCAAGCGCATGCATGAGAGAGAAGGTAAGTGAGAGTGGGAAGAACAAACAGAAGCAGCCTGAGCTCTCAGAGAGCTCGGTGGATGCTTCATCTCTTATTTATGGATGGATGGATGGATCAATATAGCCATGGCCATGTCGCATACAGTAGCCGAAGCAGAGGAGCAGGAGGAAGATGGAGCTCACCGAGGGAGGTTGTAGCCGAGGCAGTACTCAGTGCACGTCGGGGTTGCGCGTGAACGCCGTCCAATCGACAAGGAACCGCGTTCGAGTTGCGCCTTGCACCGTCCCGCCGACGAGCACAAACGCACCAAAAAACTATATAAGAAAGTCATCTTTTGCAATCATAGATGAGCAGGATGCTCATCACAAGAGTCATTTAAGCAAGAAGGTGAAGATCAAACAGACATACCAAAAGGGCGAGCAACCAACAACACGTAATAACTACTGGAATCAGCTACTTTGCCATCTGCCAGCTCTTTGCCGTTTGCTAGCAAACGGCAAAGAAGCTCTTTGCCATCAGCTACCTGAAAGCAGACGGCAAAGAACTGGCTGATGGCAAAGAAAGCCTTTGCCATCAGCCTGTTCTTTGCCGTCCGCTAGTTGACGGTAAAAAATCTTTGCCGTCCGCTAGCAGACGACAAAGAGGGAGGGGGGTCCCACTGAGGAGCTGGTTAAAA
>NC_041391.1:103385225-103385738 GCF_002162155.2 Triticum dicoccoides | reverse complement strand
CTATATAAGAAAGTCATCTTTTGCAATCATAGATGAGCAGGATGCTCATCACAAGAGTCATTTAAGCAAGAAGGTGAAGATCAAACAGACATACCAAAAGGGCGAGCAACCAACAACACGTAATAACTACTGGAATCAGCTACTTTGCCATCTGCCAGCTCTTTGCCATCAGCTACCTGAAAGCAGACGGCAAAGAACTGGCTGATGGCAAAGAAAGCCTTTGCCATCAGCCTGTTCTTTGCCGTCCGCTAGTTGACGGTAAAAAATCTTTGCCGTCCGCTAGCAGACGACAAAGAGGGAGGGGGGTCCCACTGAGGAGCTGGTTAAAAAATACTTAACGTCCCCCCGCTTTGTCGTCCGCCGCAAACGGCAAATATGAATAAAAGCGGACGGCAAAGGAGGGCGGACGGCAAAGGCTACCCTAACTAACCTAACTAACGGCCGAGCCCCCTCCCCCGCCCATTACTCATCTCTCTCCCTCGACCTCCTCCGCTCCCGCCCCCGCCGCCCCCT
>NC_041391.1:103376290-103385113 GCF_002162155.2 Triticum dicoccoides | reverse complement strand
GTCCCGCCGCCCGGCGCTGCCCCCGCCTGTCACATCCCTGGTCCTGTTATGCACTAGGCTAGACCTCATCTGAGCATCATGTTTAAATTTTTGAAACCTGAACTGAGGAATTTTGGAAGCCTCAAAAACTTAAATAAAAGAAGGGCAAAAACACTAAAAATCTCATTCATTGCTCCAAAATGCTCCTCTTAAATGTTTGATAATTTTTGGTAAGGGTTCTGGTCCCAACCAAAATATTGAACATTTTTAAGGATTTATTTTTGGGACTTTGAATTTAATTCATTAGCTATTTGAATTTGAATTATATTCATATAACTAGAATATAATTTCAAATACCCCTGAAATATTTTATGAGCTTTTGGAAAAGTCCATATAGCAAAATAAAAATATTCAGAGGAGCTTTTGGCATTGTTTGAATTATTTAAATTCAAAACAGTGGCAAAAGATTAAATAAAAATAAAACAAACAGAACAATAAAACAGGAGAGAGAGGAAACCTACCTGGGCCACTTACCCGCAGCCTACCTGGCGCCACCAACCGGCCCAGCCGGCCCAGCCCATCTCCACCCCCTCCCCTGTCGTCTTCCTCCCTCGCCAGAAGGACAGAGGCGAGGCGTGGCGCGCGCCCGAGAGGCCTCGGCCACCTCCTGCTTCCTCCTCGACGCCCGGAGACGCCACGCACCTCCCTGCCTCTCTTCCTCACTCTCCCGCGTCCTCATCCTCTCCCCGGAACACTCTCCCCCCCTCCTCTGTTCTCCTCACCCGAACGGAGCCGCCGCCACCGACGAGAGCCACCGTGGCTACCGGCCACTCCACGCCTCACCGACGCCCCAGGAAGCTCCGCCCCGACCCCCTCTTCCTCCCCACCGATCCACGGCCCTCCGGAAGCCCTGCAGCGTCGCCCTCAAGCTCGCCCCCAACCTCCGGCCGCCGGCGAACTTTCGAGGATTCGCGAGCTCCAGCCCCTCCCCGGCCTCGCCGTTGCCTCCACCAGATCCGCTGTGAGCTACTCTTCCATTTCCCCTCCTCCTCGCGCTCGTTCCCGTACCCTAGCCGCCCTAACCACCTTGCCGAGCGCTCCTCGCCGCCGGCCATGGCACCGCCGTGGCCACAGGTGTCTTAGCTCGCGTCTGAGCACGCCCTCGGGCTCGAGATGTTCCCAGGAGCCGAAAACTCCCATCGGTTCGTCCGTAGCCGCACCATAGCATCGTCTTAGGCGATGCCCGAGCTCCGGTCGCCGCCTCTCTCGCCGTAGTTGCCGCTACCGGCCACCCCAGCCGCGGCCACAGCCACCGCTGGACGCGCCGCGTCGCGGACGTTCTAATGAGCCAAACCGCGCGCCAAACCATCGCCCCTAGCTCAAATCCGAGCCGCGCCGCCGTGCGGAATGGTCGCCGCCGGCGATACTCCGGCGACTGCCGACGGGGCACGCTTAATTAGTGTTAATGGCCCCACTAATTAAACCCACAGCCATTGACGGTGGGCCCCACCCTTGTTCAAACCCCAGTCAGCGCTGGGTTTGACCGGGATTAGGTCATGTGTCACTGACGTGTGGACCCCACACGTCACGTTTGACCCGAGCCAGCCCAGTTGACCCTGCTGACGTCACTGTGACGTGGTGCTGACGCCATAATCATTTCTGGATTTAATATTATTCAGGAAATTCCAGAAAATGCCTAAAACTTCTAAAATTCATAGAAATTGAACCGTAACTCCGAATTAAATAAATTATATATGAAAAATTATCAGAAAAATTCAAGGAATCCATCTGTACCATTTTCATGCATGTTAGAACAACTTATAGCTGCTGTTTAGCACAAATCAATTAAATGGCATTTGAATAATCACATATGGAGTTTGAATTTGAATCTTGTATTCAAACCAACTTCATTTAATCTGTTGCTAGTTGCATTAGCCCAAAACACATTCATATTTCCATGTCATGAGCATGCATCATATTGTGCATTGCATTGATTGTATTTCTTCTTTGTTGCCGGTATCTGTTCCCTCCCGGTAGACGATGTTCCGACGTTGTGATCGTTGACACTGATGAAGACTCAATGTTATCTTCAGAAGTGCCAGGCAAGCAAAACCCCCTTGTTCATTCCGATACAATCCCACTCTCTCGCTCCTGCTCTCTTTTACTGCATTAGGACAACAACCATTCATCTGTTACCTGCTGCGGTAGCTGAACCCCTTTATCCTTTGCATGACCTGTCATTGCCACAGTAAATAGATGAAACCCACTAGCATGAGTAGGAGTTGTTTGAGCCCTGTTGTGCCTACTCATTCATGCTTGTTTGTCATGCCTGCTACTGCTTAGAGTCGAGTCAGGTCTGATTCATCCGGGATGAATCAGAGGTGTGTGAACATGTCCTACGGTGTGTGAGCTAAGCGTGTGAACACGATTTGGTAAAGGTAGCGGTGAGGGGCCATGTAGGAGTACATGGTGGGTTGTCTCATTGCAGCCGTCCTCAGGAACTGAGTTCTGTGTTTGTGATCCATGATTCAGCTACTACCATGCATTGGGCCCGAAACCAATGGACCCTCTCGGCTTCTTAATCGCCCTTGTCCTCTGTCCAGGAGTTGCAAGTAGTTTCTGGTGTTTGTAGTATGCTGGAGGCCGTGCGCAGCGCTGACCGTAGGGGTGGGCTGTGATGCGGTAGGCACGTGGCCGGGTAAACTGGGCGCCTGTTTGGTGTCACGGAACCCTGTTCACATCGTTTGGGGCTGTGAGCGAAACTCCGGCCGGATCTCCTCATGGATGGAACCCGAATAGGCGATAAACCTGGACTAGAGACTTGAGTGTTTGGGCAGGCCGTGGACGACACCCACGTTGGGCTTCCGCTTGAAGGTTGCCGAGTACATGTCGTGTAAACGGCGGTAAGTGGTGAGAGCGTGTGTGAAGAAGTACACCCCTGCAGGGTTAACATCATCTATTCGAATAGACGTGTCCGCGGAAAAGGACTTCTGGGTTGCTTATATCAGTTCATAGACAAGTGAAAGTGGATACCCTAAAATACGCAAGATAAGCGTGAGTGCTATGGATGGCGTTCTCGTAGGGAGACGGGAGCGAATCCATAGTGGTGTATTGATATGGTGAATATGTGGACTCGTGTGCGCCACCTCAAAAGAGTTACTTGCAGTCATAGTTCAGGATAGCCACCGAGTCAAAGCTGGCTTGCTGCAGTTAAACCCCACCATCCCCTTTGTTGATAATGATGCATATGTAGATAGTTCTGATGTAAGTCTTGCTGGGTACATTTGTACTCACATTTGCCTATTTATGTTTTTGCAGAGAGACTTCAGTCTCACTAGTAGTTTCGCGTGGACTTCGATGTTTAGCTTGTTACCTCAACTACGATCTTGTGCCCTCGGCAGGATCTGGTAGATAGTCAGGCTTCTCAGCCTTTTCATTTATAGATGTCTGTACTCAGACATGATAGCTTCCCCTTGTGCTTTGATTTGTATGCTCTGAATGTTGGGTCGTGAGACCCTGTTTGTAATATCTCGCTCCTCGGAGCCTATTGAATAAATTACTTGAGTCGTAGAGTCATGTTGTGATGCCATGTTGTGTTTGCACATATCGAGCATATTGTGTGTATGTTATTGAAATGCTTGGTATGTGTGGGATCTGACCATCTAGTTGTTTATCTTTATTAGCCTCTCTTACGGGAAATGTCTCCTAGTGTTCCACCGAGCCATGGTAGCTTGCTACTGCTCCGGAACACTTAGGCTGGCCGGCATGTGTCCTTCCTCGTTCCTGTGTCTGTCCCTTCGGGGAAATGTCACGCGATGGATACCGGAGTCCTGTTAGCCCGCTACAGCCCGGTTCACCGGAGTCCTGCTAGCCCAGTGCTACAGCCTGGATTCACTCGCTGATGACCGACACGTTCGATGCTGGGTCATGGATGCCTGTCCCTGTAAGTCTGTGCCACTTTGGGTTTACAACTAGCCATGTCAGCCCGGGCTCCTTATCATATGGATGCTAGCGACACTATCATATACGTGTGCCAAAAGGCGCAAACGGTCCCGGGCAAAGGTAAGGCGACACCCGTGGGAATACCGTGCGTGAGGCCGCAAAGTGATATGAGGTGTTACATGCTAGATCGATGTGGCATTGAGTCGGGGTCCTGACAGCGTTGGTATCAGAGCTTGATTGCCTGTAGGATTACCAAGCCAAACTGGTCGAAGTTGAGTCTAGAAATTCTTTAGTTATGTAAGGGAATTGATTGTGGGATGGAACGTAAGGCTCTTTTACTCCTTATACCTTATGCCTTCTGATCTGAGTCATCTTATCTTTCCTGCGGGGATTAAGAACTAGGCTATCTCTTCTTTCTATCAGGATCACGTGTTACTAATCAGTGGACTTATAAGATTGTTGGACTTAAGCCTCGTTTCAGTTCCTACTACTTCTGTATGTTAATTATTGATCTCAAGACCTTGATATTGTGCTTCTGAGTGGTTATGCCACCATTTTCGTGAATGTCTCAAATCTTTTCTGAGCATTTACAGCCGTTATGCTGTCCGAGTCATTCCAGGTTTCTAAGTAGTCTGATGCATTTGCAAATCCTTTCTTCCCGTTTCAATGTTCCCATGGGCCAGATTAACCACACTAATCAGTGAGTTGAGGTACTCCGTTACCTTGACATATATGTTGGAGATATTATTATGACCCTAGGTGTCTTAGGGGATCATCTAGTAATTTAGCCATGATTTGTGTTCCCAGTGTGATGATTCTGGCCATCATTCTCGAAAGCATTCCGTGATGCTACTTAGTAATAGGTATTCTGTTCCTGGGTTCTTGAACCCGAGATTCACTCTACCTACTTCATGTTGATAGTAATTGCTAGTGCCTTTAGGATATTAGTAACCTTTGCGATAGTCCTTGAAGTCCGTGGTATCTTCTTCTTCCAAATACCATGAACTACTTATGGCAGAAGTTCCTCGTTGAACTGAACGATCACAACCAGAGTGCTCTTGATGAGTTCTCCATTATATGTTATGGCTCTGCCAGTTCTACTTTTCTGCATGGGTTATCCGGAAGAAATATGTTAAACTTCGTTCGACATGCTAAACCATGCATCCACAACTCAGAAAATCATATGTTCCTTTGAGTTGTCCCTTTTTAGTTGTCTACTGACCTTCGTCTATCAATTGATAGTCAAGATTATGTGTGCATTCGTTCATCGATGCCTATTACTTTTGTGGTCTGTCAAGCCATTCTATTCCGGAATGACTAGGAGAAACAAACTCCAGTACCTCATCCATATCTAGGATTGGGTCAAAGCAATTGTGCTCCGCAGATCAAAATGCTAGCCCAGCTTTTGATTCTGTTCTACCTTGGAGTATTACCATCTTTATATCGGGATTGTTATGGGAATTGCACACCATCCTATGAACTCCTGATACAGTGATACTCTCTCCATCATTATTCATTTCTCGGTTCCCGTGTTATTATAACCGGAACGCCGACAAGTGAATCGTGATGTGTGAAATCAATACTCATAGCAACCTTGTTGCTTGGTAGTTAAATGGACAATATTCTCATTCTTAGCATGTTGGTTATTGAATCACCATTCTAAGATAGCTTGTGCTACCTAGTCCCTATTTCTGGTGCACTCCTCGACCAATGAATTAGGAATTATTTCAAGTCCTCACTCATTTGATCATGTCGTCTTGCCCTCAAAAGCAAGATTGTTCTCGAGCTTAGTAACATACCGGTGGTTCGTGACTTTCCAAATATCTTCTTGGAAGCATTACCGGGTTATTTCCTGACTATTATGTTGGGCTCGTGATCAAGTTGGTTTCTTGTGAATCACCCTTTCTCCAAGAATCTGTGTTGGATATCCCGGAGCTAGTTGGTTAAGCTAGATAACAACTTGGAGAGTTGGAAGATAAAAGCTTGCCTGACTTAGTTCGTTCCAAAGGGATATTCTGGTGTAGTGTGTGTTGAAGAAAGATGATATCTTCATCGATTGGTCCCTGTGATCAGTTGCTGGACCTATTGTCTTATCAACCCTTGATTGAGTATGGGCTATCGTCAAATCAAATCAGAACCAACGATATTCGTAATGTCGTCTTACTCGTGGTTGATCCCTCGAGCATACACCATTATATCTTTGGTCTGACCAATGCTATCACCGTGTTCACTTAACTATGGAATTCCTTTTAAAAGGAAACCTAGATGAATTGTTGTTGAGCCCATTGACAACATCCTTATCTCCTCCATGATTTTGTTGAACATTAAGCTAGTGTTGGAAACTTTTGAAAGCATTTGTTCATGCTAGCTCATGAAGCATATGTTTGGATGAAGGTAGTGACTTCCTTTAATTCATGTGCATCTGATGCAAGTTGCCGCCGTGGATTCGAGAAAGTCAATGTTGCTTTCTTTGGAACCATTCCAAATCAGTCATGCACACGTGCGAAGAATTCTGTGGTTTGAAGACTTGCAACCTTCAATCTATATGTACCCCTAGCACACCAAGCCACTGATTGATTTGTTCAAGGAGAAGGAGTTCCTTCATAAGAGCTAATCCGGACTTATGTAAGGACTTCGATACCCTCGTTGATGGTTCCCCCTCCTGAACTCGGTAGTGTTTTATTATAAGACTGCTACGTGGCCATGCTTGTCTGGGACAACGTGTTCGCATGTTTGTAGCAGAACTAGCTCATGTTTTGGAGCTTACTATCGTAGCTCACTCCCCGAGAATCCCGCAACATTATCTCGTCGATTTGTGTTGCAAACTTTCATTTTTTTTCTAGACTTGATGAGTCTGGGATATCCTGACACCAACCAGATCTGAATCTCAGGCAGATGTGATGGTTGGAACATTTCCCAAGAATTATAATATTGGTCTCTCAATAACCGGCAAGGTGGATGTCGTGGCCAACACACCCATCCGGTAGACCTATTATTATAGTATCTTGTTTGAGGAAGTTGGCCACCTCCTCATAAGGACTTCGTAGGATCTACCCCCCCTAGCTATGCCTTATGATTTTAGTATTTCCGAAGTACGACCTTTACCTGATGTTCTAGATACCAGACCATTTCAAGGAATGGGATACGCTAGTACATCAAGGAGAACATTAGAAGCAGAGTGCTAAATGTCTCTCGGTCGATCATCCAGATTTTGTTTCCTTGGCCACGCTAAGGTGAAATCTGAGAAAGTGTTATCTTCCTTTGCATCTGCATCGTCCATCGCTATTCATCATGGTAGTATGTTGTGTTGTCAGCACCCTTGACACGGATGTTAATAAAACCCTGATGTTTGTGGGAATGCTCAAGTTCTTGAGAGCACGCACAAGCGCTACGTGTTATCATCGGCACTAACTGGGATTCCTCTCAGTTTCCTCGGCAATGTTATGACCTTTTCAAATAGTGGATTCACTCTTTATTGTTGGGTTCTTCCCCAGTTACTAGAATCATTCCCAGCATTTGCATTTTGTTCCCAGCTTGCACCGCCAATGTGTCATTCTACCATGGGTCTCTTCCATTTCCGGTGATAAGCAAATTCATCCATTACGTTGTCTTCAACAAGGTAATCCACATCATCCAAGTTTGAGTATGCCATTCTACCGACCCCCTCCAAACGATCGCTCGAGAATTGTCTTAGGCTGGTTTAAAGAGTTTCAATGATCTCTGAATCAAAAGTAATTCTTTTTGCCACTTAAGGGGATATCTCTACGAGTCACCTTCCCTAAGGTGTATCGTTATGGTATCATGGCAACTCAACTCCTCGCTACGTTGACATTCGTTTACCACCTTCTTAAGCGTGAAATTGTTGTCTACCTAGTGAACCTTCGTTATCCGTTTCTTTCCACCCCTCTAGATGTGTATCTCGTGTCTCAACCCGAGAGATGGTACTATGTCTCATTCCGTGAGTTGTTCGATCTTCGAGAAGATCGACCCTTCTAGAGTCTCCTTCTTCCCTCCATGTCATGTTGACAGGATTTCTCAGAGCAGGACTTCAAGACAATGATGGTGATCGAATCAACGCTCTTATGAAGTGCACCCTGGATCGTGAAGATTATACTAGTTGCGTTTCCCCTTCACCTTACCCTACGCTTGAATCTCGGGACGAGATTTTTGTTTAGTGGGGGTGAGTTGTCACATCCCTGGTCCTGTTATGCACTAGGCTAGACCTCATCTGAGCATCATGTTTAAATTTTTGAAACCTGAACTGAGGAATTTTGGAAGCCTCAAAAACTTAAATAAAAGAAGGGTAAAACCCCTAAAAATCTCATTCATTGCTCCAAAATGCTCCTCTTAATTGTTTGATAATTTTTGGTAAGGGTTCTGGTCCCAACCAAAATATTGAACATTTTTAAGGATTTATTTTTGGGACTTTGAATTTAATTCATTAGCTATTTGAATTTGAATTATATTCATATAACTAGAATATAATTTCAAATACCCCTGAAATATTTTATGAGCTTTTGGAAAAGTCCATATAGCAAAATAAAAATATTCAGAGGAGCTTTTGGCATTGTTTGAATTATTTTAAATTCAAAACAGTGGCAAAAGATTAAATAAAAATAAAACAAACAAAACAATAAAACAGGAGAGAGAGGAAACCTACCTGGGCCACTTACCCGCAGCCTACCTGGCGCCACCAACCGGCCCAGCCGGCCCAGCCCATCTCCACCCCCTCCCCTGTCGTCTTCCTCCCTCGCCAGAAGGACAGAGGCGAGGCGTGGCGCGCGCCCGAGAGGCCTCGGCCACCTCCTGCTTCCTCCTCGACGCCCGGAGACGCCACGCACCTCCCTGCCTCTCTTCCTCACTCTCCCGCGTCCTCATCCTCTCCCCGGAACACTCTCCCCC
>NC_041391.1:103361464-103375851 GCF_002162155.2 Triticum dicoccoides | reverse complement strand
GTTCTCCTCACCCGAACGGAGCCGCCGCCACCGACGAGAGCCACCGTGGCTACCGGCCACTCCACGCCTCACCGACGCCCCAGGAAGCTCCGCCACGACCCCCTCTTTCTTTTGTATGTGTTGCCTTATCTGGCCGACCTGGAGGAGTCCGGGCTGATTGCCAAGGGGGCGGCGAGGCTGCCGAATGGGGAGACGGAGCCACAACCTCGACTGGGTGAGTGTGTTTTGCTTGCCACTCATGTCGACCGGGATTTCTCACTTCCTCCGCACCCTTTCTTTCATGGGTTCCTGAACTTCTTTGGGGCACAGCTCCACCACTTTTCCCCCAACACCATCACGTACCTAGCCGCATTTGTGTCGATGTGCGAGAACTTCTTAGGGTGCCGACCGCACCGGGGTCTCTTCAAACACATCTTCACCATTCGTTCCTAGTCGGTAAAAAAGGCGAAGTCGAGTGACTCAAAAACCCACATTATCTAGATGTGCGGGGGCCTAGGTATCCAAAAGAGAAATATGAGTGCTTTCCCTGCTGTGACCCTTCCTGAATCCGTTAGGGGTTGGCAATCGTCCTGGTTCTACTGCCAGGACGTTGTGGCTCCAGGTCAGTCGACCGGTCTTCCTCCTTTATCATTCGACCATGTCCAGACCCCTGCTCCACTGAAAGTTACTGCTGCGGAG
The DNA here is from genome assembly GCF_002162155.2 of Triticum dicoccoides. Lineage (NCBI taxonomy): Eukaryota > Viridiplantae > Streptophyta > Magnoliopsida > Poales > Poaceae > Triticum > Triticum dicoccoides. The sequence continues at coordinate 103,375,173 of NC_041391.1, read as the reverse complement.
ACCATGGAGACGAGGATGTTAGTATACCGAGTGGTCCAGCTCATCAATGATGGTGTCACTAGCTTGGACTTGCTGGAGGTGTTCCTCAGTCGGCGTATCCAGCCTCTTCAGGCCCGTGATCACCCGATGTGGTTGTATTCCGGACCGGACGACACCGCTCGGGTCCATCCAAAAGAAGTGCCGCTCGACACCGTGGCCTTGTGGTTGAAGAGTATCACGGGCAAGCAAGACAACCCTAGGGGATCCAGGCGAGTTGCCCCTTTCGGAAGTGACAACCCACCCGACAAGGTACATTCTCTGTTCCGACTGTTTTTCGCTTACGTTCCGACTGTACTTCATGTTGGCTGACTCTTGTTTTGATCGATTTGCTTCATAGGTATTCACTGAGATGCACTCAATGCCCAATGGCGAACATGCCTTGGTACAGGATTAGGAGGGGGAGGGCAGTGTAGAGGAGAGTGGAGAGTGGGAATCCCCGGAAGGAGAGGAGGAGGAGGAGACCGAGGAATCGGACGAGGAGGAAGAGGTCGACTAGCCGCCGTGCTCTGAACGTCGATCCAAACAGCAACACGATCCATCTGGCGGTCGTGTGAAGAGTGTGTCTCCGAGTGCCACTACCCAGAAGCGCACTCGGACGTCGACTCCGGAGCCGATGGAGAAGGTGGCCAAGCAGCCTAAGGTTGCTCCTCCCAAGGCTCAGAAGACACCGCCATGAATCAAGATGGACGTCCCTGTTGCTTTGGGGTGAGTATTTCGCTTGCGTTTTTTGTAAGTCGACTGAAGACTTTCTTGTGCTGACTGACTAACTCATGTGCCATTCTAGTCCCACCACCGCTGCCACTGACATGGACATCGACAAGGCGCCAGGAGACGAAGAAGCCACCTCACGAGTCGGTAAGTCTGATTAGCCAAGCTTCGTTGAGTCGTGTGGACTGTCAATAGATAGAGTTTCTGACGTTTTCTCCTTTTCTGTAGTTCCGCAAGAAGTTGTTGTGCTCCTTGATGACGAAGAAGAAGTGCCTCTGCAGGAGAGGAAGAGGAGGAGTGGGAGTGCTGGCAGGAGGGGGCTTGAAGTTCAGATTCCTCAGTCGACGCCGGCGCTCGAGGCGGTGGCCGAACGCTCCGGAGAGCCTATTCGGACCAGCGTCACGTTTGCCAACCCGCTGACGACTGATCGTTCGGCGGGCTCATCTGCATCGACTCCTGTTGCTCCAGTGTAACTCCACACCTCCGACCCAGTGGCTACCTCGGCTGCTTTGCAGCCATCATTTTTTGCTACGTATCAGACTCCGGACGATTCGCCGAGTGCCGCTAGGGAAGCTCTGCGCCAGGTGAACCTTGTGATGGAGCAGGTGAAGGTGGTGCACGAGGCTAGCCAAGTGGCTTACAACGCCAGCACTTCTCTTCAGGCCAATGTTCAGGTCAGCAAGACTCCGAATGAACTTTAGAATGTTGTCTTGTATCTGATCACCCACTAGGGTGTTTCTTTACTTATAGTTTTGAAAATTTCTATTCCATTCGACTTGAGTAGAATCTTAGTAGACTGTCTGGACTCATGCTGGGTAGACCCTGCTAAGTATTGATCTGAACTAGTGGGGGCACGCTGAGTGCACCCACTGGGTGTAGTCCCCGAGACCACGATTGACTACTGGCAGTCGACTGAGGTCTTAGAATGTATCTCTTTTTTTTTGAACTCATGCTGGGCAGACCCTGCTGAGTATTGATCTGAACCAGTGGGGGCACGCTGAGTGCACCCACTGGGTGTAGTTCCCGAGACCACAGTCGACTGCTGGCAGTTGACTGAGGACTTAGAATGTGTCTTGCTGGATATTTGATTCGACAGTAGTCTTAGAGTAGCCCTTCTCCGTCAGTGCCGTTTATTTCTATCGACTGACATGTCACTTTTGCTAATTGCAAAGGTCTTGCAATCTTAGAGCTCGTCTTTCAGAGCTAAAGAAGAACATATCAGCGTCGAACTTGACCTTGAACTTGCGAAGAAGAATCTGCAGACTGCCTAGGAAGAGACGGCTATCATGGGAGGTAATCACTCGACCGTCTGTTTAGTACATTTCCCACTGCTTTTCATTCAATCTCTTAGAACCGAGTGACTACACATAAGGAGATGTGCCTAGTGAAAACCGCCAACTTCAGTCTCGTCTGAAGAGTATTGTTTCTTTCGAGAGGATGAAGGAGGCTTTGGAGCAGAAGGACCTAGATCTGGCAGACGCTCAGAAGGAAGCACGCGAGAAGACGAAGCTTGCAGACCAGAAGCTGGCCTCCGTCGGCAAATTAGAGGATGAGAATGCAAAGCTTAAGACTGCCGTCTCGAACGCCAATTGGGAGGTCGAGCAACTGAGGAAGGACAAGGAGAACCTGACCACTGAAGTCGATGGTCTCAGGGCCAAGACGGGCAAACTAGAGTCCCTTTTGGAACGACTAGCAGCGAAGCTTGTCTTGAAGCTTGAAGGTATGGATGTTCAGTTAGATAACTGTCGTCGACTGAGATTTATAATACTGTCGACTCATTGTTTGTTGTGATGGAACAGAACTCTGTCAGGACTTTGAAGCTGAAACTGGACGGGTCGAGACAGGTCTCGACCCCATCAACTGCTCCGTGAAAGATGAAGTTGTGATGAACTTGCTTCGACTGGAATCACGCTTGGACGGTGCAGTCGACTATCTGGCTCGGCTGAAGGCGGCGATGGCCCGAGTTGACGCCGAATCTGGCCTTAGGCGAAAACGTCTCAAGACCTTGAGTCATTGATGACTCGGCTAAATCAGATTCTAGGCCAAGTGCAAGAGTGGAAGAAATCTTCTGCCTGCTGTGTTGCTGATGTCGCCTTGTCTTTGGTCCGAGTGCACTGCAAGGAGGCTAAGGAAGACAAGCTGGCAGCTCTCATAGTGGCAAACACTAAGAAGCACTCCTTCCAGGACTTCATGGACACTTTCCTCGAGGCAGCCACTCGCATCACCGACAGCATCGATCCGACAGCTTCTGCGACCTGGCCAGTCCTTCTCCCGCCGAGTGATTAAAAAACATTATGCCACTGCTTTTATTTGCCTCGGAATGCCGAGTGGATTTATAACCGTTAAAAATCCTTCGGGCCTGATGCCCGAGCACTTTATTCTGCGGTTAAGAAACTTCAGATTTATCATCTCATATATTGCGTCTATCTTCGAACGAAATTTGTTTTTTCTCGAATTGTTGTCTGTTTGCTTGATGCAGCTTCTGGAAAAGGAGGGCCAGTCGCCTGATCGGCCGATCCTTGAGCAACATTGATCAGCTTACCAGCGAGGCATTTCAGGAATGGTCTTGCGTTCTAGTCGACCGATTGAGTGATCCTTGAGTAGCATTGATCAGCTCATCAGCAAGGCACTCAACAATGGTCTTGATGTTCCAGTCGGCCGATTGAGTGATCCTCGAGTAGCATTGATCAGCTCATCAGCAAGGCACTCAACAATGGTCTTGAGGTTCCAGTCGACCGATCAGGTGATCCTTGAGTAGCATTGATCAGCTCATCAGCAAGGCACTCAACAATGGTCTTGACGTTCTAGTCGATCGATTGAGCGATCCTTGAGTAGCATTGATCAGCTCATCAGCAAGGCACCACGCAATGGTCTTGACGTTCCTGTCAATCGACTGGGTGATCCTTGAGTAGCATTGATCAGCTCATCAGCAAGGCACTCCGCAATGGCCTTGACGTTCCTGTCAACCACCCGGTAAGGTTTTTCAAACTTAGTCGAGCACTGGGCTGCATCTAAGCCTCCGAGTGGGAGGATTGCTGCCCACTCGGTAGGATTTTTCAAACTTAGGCGAGTACGGGACTGCAGCTAAGCCCCTGAGTGGGAGGATCGCTCTCCACTCGGTAGGATTTTTTCAACCTTAGGCGAGTACGGGCCTGCAGCTAAGCCCCCGAGTGGGAGGATTGCTCTCCACTCCGTAGGATTTTTTCAAACTTAGGCGAGTACGAGACTGCAGCTAAGCCTCCGAGTGGGAGGTTTGCTCACCACTCGGTAGGATTTTTCAAACTTAGGCGAGTATGGGACTGCAGCTAAGCCTCCGAGTGGGAGGATTGCTCTCCACTTGGTAGGATTTTTTCACTTAGGCGAGCACTGGGTTGCAGCTAAGCCCGCGAGTGAGAGGCAGACTCATCACTCGATAGGATTTTTATCACTTAGGCGAGCACTGGGCTGCAGCTAAGACCTCGAGTGAGAGGCAGACTCATCACTCGGGAGGATTTTTATAACTTAGGCGAGCACTGGGGTGCAGCTAAGCCCTCAAGTGAGAGGCAGACTCATCACTCGGTAGGATTTTTATCACTTAGGCGAGCACTGGGCTGCAGCTAAGCCCCCGAGTGATAGGCAGACTCATCACTCGGTAGGATTTTTATCACTTAGGCGAGCACTGGGCTGCAGCTAAGCCCCCAAGTGGGAGGCGGACTCACCACTCGGTAGGATTTTTATAAACTTAGGTGAGCACTGGGCTGCAGCTAAGCCCCCGAGTGGGAGGCGGACTCACCACTCGGTAGGATTTTACAAACTTAGGCGAGCACTGGGCTGCAGCTAAGCCCCCGAGTGGGAGGCGGACTCACCACTCGGTAGGATTTTTATAACTTCATCTTAGGCGAAACAGATTCCAGCTAAGGCAACACATACAAAAGAAATAAATAACAATCATTCGGAAGACTGTAAAATGATGTCTTTTGATAATCAAACTAAGAGGTACTTCTTATTACATCCCATCAGTCTAAATACTTAAGAGTAAAAAGGGCAGAGCAGTTCCGCATTTCAGGCGTGCGGTTTATCTTTGTTGTGCTCGATGTTGAAGAGATGGTATGCTCCATTGTGGTGCACCTTGGTGCTGACGAAAGGGCCTTCCCAAGCGGGGGTAAGCTTGTGTGGCTTCTGCTGATCCACTCGGAGGACCAAGTCTCCTTCCTGGAATACCCGACCCCTTACGTTCCTGGCATGGAATCGACACAGGTCTTGCTGATAAATGGTCGATCGGATCAAGGCCATCTCTCTTTCTTCCTCCAGGAGGTCGACTGCATCTTGTCGAGCTTGCTCTGCTTCCTATTCTGAGAAGACTTCGACTCGGGGAGCATTGTGGAGCAAATCGCTCGGCAAAACGGCTTCGGCTCCATAGACTAAGAAGAATGGAGTCCGTCCAGTCGACCGATTGGGAGTTGTCCTCAGCCCCCAAAGCACTGATGGGAGCTCATCGACCCAAGCTCCTGCCGCGTGCTTGAGGTCACGCATTAACCGAGGCTTCATTCCTTTGAGAATCAATCCATTCGCTCGCTCAACCTGTCCATTCTACTGAGGGTGGGCGACCAAAGCGTAATCGACCCTCGTGCCTTGGGAAGCGCAAAAGGCTCTGAACTCATCAGAGTCGAAGTTCGACCGGTTATCAGTGATGATGCTGTGCGGTACGCCATATCTGAATATCAACTCTCTAATGAAGCTCACAACAGTACTTGCTTCAAGGTTTTTGATGGGCTTGGCTTCGATCCACTTGGTAAACTTGTCCACTTCTACCAGCACATGGGTAAATCCGCTCCTGCTGGTCCTCAGAGGTCCAACCATGTCCAATCCCCAAACAGCAAAAGGCCAGATGAGTGGAATAGTCTTCAAAGCTGTTGCACGTTTGTGGGACATATTGGAGTAAAACTGACAACCTTCACACTTGTCCACTATTTCCTTTGCCATCTCGTTGGCGTGCGGCCAATAAAATCCAGCACAGTATGCTTTGGCCATGATGGTACGAGAGGACGCATGGTGACCACAGGTCCCCGAGTGAATATCATTGAGGATCATTCGGCCTTCTTCTGGCGTAATGCACTTCTGGCAAACCCCAGTTACACTTTCTCTGAACAACTGTCCTTTTATCACAGTAAAGGCTTTAGACCGTCGGACGACCTGTCGAGCCTCTTCTTCATCCTCTGAGAGTTCCTTCCTAAGAATGTAAGTGATGTATGGCATTGTCCTGTCAGGAGTGATACCAAAACCTCCATGACTAAGTCGACCATGGCTGGAATTTCAACTTCAGCCGGATCTGTGGCACTCTTGGGCTGCGGTGACTCTTCGGTGAAAGGATCTTCCTGAACTGAAGGTGAATGAATATGCTCCAGAAACACGTTTCGGGGAATGGCCTCTCTGTTTGAACCTATCTTGGCCAACTCATCTACAGCTTGATTTTTCAGTCGGGGTATATGGTGGAGCTCCAAACCTTCAAACCTCTTCTCGAGGTTTCTCACTGCATTACAATAACCAGTCATTGCTGGGCTCCTGACATCCCATTCCTTCATCACTTGGTTAACCACCAAATCTGAGTCGCCGTAGACCATAAGGCGACGGACGCCGAGTGAAATGGCCATACGCAACCCGTATAGAAGTGCTTCATATTCGGCTTCGTTATTGGAGGAATCAAAATGAATATGGAGAACTTAACTGAGCCTGTCTCCGCGGGGGGATACCAAAACTACTCCAACGCCTAAACCATTCAGCATCTTGGAGCCATCAAAGAACATAGTCCAATGCTCCGAATGAACTTGAGTCGGTAATTGCTGCTCAATCCAGTCGGCAAGGAAATCTGCAATTGCTGGGGACTTGATAGCCTTCTTTGCCTCGAACTTGATATCTAATGGAAGGAGTTCAATCGCCCATTTTTCCACTCGACCAGTTGCGTCTCTGTTATTCAGAATTTCAGATAGTGGCACGTCGCTGATGACTGTAATTGAGTGGTCAGAGAAATAGTGCGCGACCTTCTTCATGGTCATGTGTATTCCATAGACAAGCTTCTGATAATGTGGGTATCGTTGCTTGGATGGAGTCAAAACTTCAGAGAGATAACAGACCGAGCGTTGAACCTTGTAAGTTTTTCCTTCTTCTTCTCGCTCGATCGTGAGTATTGTGCCGACAACTTGTCCAGTGGCTGCAATGTAAAGCAGTAAGGGCTCTTTGCTAGTTGGCGCAGCGAGCACCGGCTAGGTGGAAAAGCAGGGTTTTGATCTCTGCAAATGCTGCATCAGCTTCATCAGTCCACTCGAACTTATCAGATTTCTTCATCAGTCGGTAAAGAGGCAAGGCCTTTTCACCGAGACGAGAAATGAATCGACTCAGGGTGGCCAGACAACCAGTCAGCTTCTGAACGTCATGCACTCGCACGGGGCATTTCATTCGGAGGATGGTATCAACTTTTTCTGGATTGGCGTCAATCCCTCGTTCGGAAACGAGAAAACCGAGTAACTTTCCTCCTGGAACCCCGAACATGCATTTTGATGGATTAAGCTTGATATCGTACCTCCTCAGATTGGCAAAGGTTTCTGCAAGGTCAGTCAATAGGTCGGAACCTTTGCGAGACTTGACCACAATGTCATCCATGTACGCTTCCACATTCCGACTAATTTGAGTGAGCAGGCACTTCCGAATCATTCTCATGAATGTGGCTCCGGCATTTTTCAAACCGAAAGGCATGGTGACATAGCAAAAGCACCCGAATGGGGTGATGAAGGCTGTTTTTATTTCATCGGGACCATACAGTCGGATCTGATGGTATCCGGAATACGCATCTAGGAAAGACAAGCGCTCGCACCCCACAGTCGAGTCAACAATCTGATCAATGCGAGGGAGAGGGAAGTGATCTTTTGGGCAGGCCCGATTGATATGCTTGAAATCAATGCACATACGAAGCGAATCATCCTTCTTAGGAACGATGACTACATTGGCTAACCACTCGGAGTGGTAGATTTCACGGATGAACTCTGCTGCCAACAGTCGAGCCACTTCTTCGCCAATTGCTTTCCTCTTCTGCACGGCGGACCGCCGAAGGTGCTATTTGACGGGCTTTACTTTGGTGTCGACATGCAAACGATGCTCGGCCAGTCCCCTGGGTACACCTGGCATGTCAGAAGGTTTCCATGCAAAGATGTCCTAGTTCTCACAGAGGAACTGAACGAGCGCTTCTTCCTATTTGCTGTCGAGCGTCGTTGATATATGAGTCGGTGCAGCATTGGGATCCATCGGGTGGATATGAACTGGCTTCGTCTCACCAGTCGATTGGAATGCGGAATCTGTGGCAGGCTTCTTGGCTCGAAGCAAATCACTCAGATCTGCATTCTTCTGATATTTTCGGAACTCGACTGCTGCCATGTGTGCGTCGGCGATTTTGGAACCTTTATGTAAACATTCCTCAGCCTTCTGCCGATTGCCAGTAACTATGATCACACCTTTGGGGCCAGGCATCTTCAGTTTGAGGTACACATAACATGGTTGAGCCATAAAACGTGCATAGGCTGGCCTACACAGAATGGCATGATAGGCACTCTGGAAATCCACAACCTCAAATGTCAACTTCTCCTTTCGATAATGCTTGGAGTCACCGAAAACCATGTCGAGGGTGATCTGGCCGAGTGACTTGGCTTTCTTTCCAGGGATTACGCCATGAAAACTCATATTGCTCTCGCTGAGCTTGGACATCGGAATGCCCATCCCCTTCAGGGTCTCAGCATAGAGGATGTTCAGACCACTGCCATCGTCCATCAGTACTTTTGTCAGTCGAGTGCCTCCAACCACGGGGTCAACCACTAGTGCTTGCCTCCCAGGGGTGGCCACACGAGCAGGATGGTCAGACTGGTCGAACATAATGGCTGTCTGAGACCATCTCAGGTAGGTGGTCATCGCTGCAGGAGCTACCATATTCACCTCCCCGTTGATGACCTTCAATCGACTCTTGCTTTCAACGTCAGCAAATATCATCAGAGTGGAATTGACTTTGGGATAACCATCGTCCTCCTCTTCATCTTCACCTTGGTCCGACTCCTTCTCCTTCTCATTGGGTTGTTTCTCTCGGAACTGCTGGATTAGGAGTCGACACTGCTGAGTGGTATGCTTCGGGTAAATCAGATTACCTTCCTCATCCTTCTTCATGTGGATGTGGCACGGCAAATCCAGCACATCATTCCCTTCTTGATCCTTCACCTTTTTAGGGGGGCCAGGGGCCCTTAGGTTTTCCCTTAAACTTTCCTTGATTCACTGCCGCAATCTCTCTAGGTGCCATTGGCTCGGCCTTACGCTTCTATTTCCGACTGGAATTACCTCCACCGGCCTCCTGGCCAACTGGTTTGCTCTTCCCGCTATGGAGTCGATCCTCTTCTTCTCCGTTAGCATACTGGGTGGCTATCTCCATCATTCGAGTCAGAGTCATATCCCCAGTTCGACCGAATTTCAAGACCAACTCCTTGCACTTGACGCCTTCCTTGCAAGCACATACAACTTGATGCTCTGAAACATTCTGGATGGTGTGATGCAGAGTGGACCATCTCTGGATGAACTCCCTCAAAGTCTCATTCGGCTTCTGCACAGAGTGCTGCAACTCGGGCAATCCTGATGGTCGCTTGCATGTTCCCTTGAAAGTTCTCATGAACACTCGAGATAGCTCTTCCCAACTGTAAATACTGCCCGGAGTCAACTGAGTCAGCCACGCTCGGGCCGACCCTTCCAACATAAGAGGGAGATGCTTCATCACTATCTCGTCGTTACCGCCCCCAATCTGCACAGCCACTCGGTAATCTTTAAGCCAAGTTTCAGGCTTGGATTCACCGGTGAATTTACTGACCCCGGAGGCCAACCTGAAGTTGGGAGGAATCACTGCTGCCCTGGTGGCTCTGCTAAAACACTCAGGACCAGAAACATGCACTCGGCTGCCACTTGGATGATCTCTACCTGGGATTTCTCTGTGTGCCCTGTTTCGGTCGACCAAGCCTTGAACGAGGATAGACCTCGCGTCAAAGCCCGATTCCCTTGGGTCGACTGAAGCTCTGCGCTCACCACTATGACGGCGTCTGTCATCGTTCCGCCGAGGCACATACGACGCACTCCACGGGGGAGGCGTGGGCCCTCGACGGTGATTGTCACGGTCGAGTGGATGATCATACTGCCCACGGCCTTCACGCCGCGGAGGCGATCTGGGGCTGTGAGCCGACTGAACCGTGTCCGCTGCAACGGATCTGCTGTGAATCCTGTTCCACGACTGATATACTGCTGTATTCTTCTCTCCTGCCGCCCTGAGCAGGGCCCGGATTTGCATCAACCCTCTGCCAGCTTGTGACTGGGAAGGTTGGATCGACTCTGCTATGCGGGCTGCAGCTGTGAGATTTTGAATCAGAGTGCGGTATACCTTAGGTGGAGGCGGAAAAAGCTATCGTCGACTGGACTCATGTATCCGCTCCTGAGCGCGCTCGTCGAGAGCTCACTAAAGGTTATCCAGTCGAGTGCGCTCAGCCAGATTAGCCAAGCGCACCTCCTCCAAGGCCCGAGCCTTGGGGGTTTCTCCAACGATGGGCGTGTGGAGTGCATCCATGTTGCGGCGACGAAGTTCTTCCCTCTGCTGCAAAGAGAGGGGCTCGGGTCGGTATTCCTCGTGGACGTGCGACGGATCGCCGCCTCCGTCTCCGCCGCCCTCGCGGCAGAAACTAGGTGGGCTGTGAGGCCCATCGACCATCAAGACTTCAGCCGCAGGATCGCTTCTATCGCACTCGGATGCGGTCTCCGCGGAGCCAGTCGATAGATCGAACAGGCCGTGGAGAGTTTCGTCGGGCTCGATTGCCGCGACTTGGTGGGTGGTCAACTACCGAGCCACCGCGTGTTTCACCCACCGCTGAAGCCGCGATCGACCGAACCGCTTGCAGCGGCGGACAGCAGGGAGGGAAAATGCCATCGGAGCCGACTGATACTGAGTCGACGGCTGCCGAAGAAGAATGCCGCGAACGCACGCGCGGAAGTGCGTCGCCCCTCAGACGGGGAGCGCCTCAGTGTCTAGGGGAGCTTCTTGAAGCCATGCGGAGTCGTCGGCGACGAAAACGAGCGCACCGGGACGGATCTCGCGGCCCTCAGCCAATCCGCTGCCGAAAACCATGATGATGGTGATCGAAAAAACTTGCAATTTCACCAACAAGTCGCTAAGACACCTGCTCCACGGTGGGCGCCAACTGTCGTGGTCCTAAGACTGACAATAGAAAGGGGGGTAGGTATGGAGAGGCAAGATCTTAGCTATGGCGAAGATGTACACACGAGATTTACGAGTTCAGGCCCTTCTCGGAGGAAGTAATAGCCCTACGTCTCGGTGCCCGGAGGCGGTCGATTGGATTATGTGTGTTGAATTACAGGGGGTGCGAACCCTTGTGCCAGAGGAGGGGGGTGGCTTATATAGAGTGCGCCAGGACCCCAGCCGCCTCCATTACAAGGGAAATAATGTACATAAAGTAAGGGGCGTTACTGGTAACGCCAACATTAAGTACTCTTAATGCTCATGAAGACTAAGGAGTGAATATCTGGCCGTTGCGTGCTCTTCCGACTCCCGGTCTTCGATATGGTCGAGTGGCCTTCCATATGGTCGAGTGACGGTAGGTAGTGACCGCCGAGTGATGTGACCGTCGAGTGGATTTCACTCGACGTACTTGACTGGAGCTCTTCTGTTAACTCTTGGTCTTTTTGTCTTCCAGGGTAGTGACCTTGGGTAGGACGTATAGGTCGAGCCTATGACCCTACCCCTGGTCTGTATCCTCGTCACACACCATCTATCACATGTCCTGATTCCTAAAGCTTAACTAAACTCAACCGATATATGCAAAACAGTTAATATTTTTGTGGCACTACGTAGAAAGATAAACCCATAAAGAGATAATAGATATGACTAATGGGGTCATTTTAATTTACTATAATTGTCATTTGCCCCCCCAAAACAGTTGAAATTATCATGTATGCCATTGGGTGTCGTGTTATTTAAACTAAAATTCAAACAAATAAATATAAAACTAACTTAGGAGAGAAGTACTCTGTCCTCCCTTTCTTTCTGCACCTGTTGACCACTCAAATGATGGCACAAAGCAAAACCCAACAAATTGGAAGGAAAGGAGAGGGGTCTCTCACCTAGCGAAGTGATAGGGGGGAGGGGGAGGCAACAGGCAAGAACAACAACGATGAAAACTGGTGCAGGTTAAGTATATTGTGGGTAATTCAAGAAATCTATATATCTTAGAAAAATAAGTGATTTACAATTGATCAAAGGCATCCTCTTTATCATGTGGACACACAAGAAGAAAATTTCAGACCAAATGTAGAAGATCAGATTGTCTTTTCAGCTTGTAAAAACGAGTCAGCTTTTTTAGGGATAATAATTCAAAAAGGTTATGTTGTGGTCGCAGGAACATAATGTCCTAACGGTGGATACCCGAGTGGTATAAGCAGGTAGTATTTTTATCTCATTTAGTCGCATTAAAATGAACCTAGACTATATACTGCAGCTAATATATTTCATATTGGCGTAAAGGGAGAAGCCCAGTGAAATCAGCCAAGAATTCATCTAGGAACGATCCGTTCTGTTATTTTCAACGACACATATCAAATGATCCCAAGTAAGAATATCAAAGTTGTGGAATCTCAAAAGATCCATCTAGGAACGCAAGTACGGCAACTAAATAGTGATTAAATTAACGTTTGAGCTTGGATAAGCTTACCTGGGTGGCCTCTTCTCCAAATGGTCCTCAACTTTGGGACATAGATGGCTTGCTTAACGAAATCCGGGCAGCATGAGCCTCTTCAAATGGAATGGTCCCTGTCATTGCCCTCAAAACATTAGACCATGCTTAGTTATGAATCACGTCACACATAGCTTAATTTTTTGGGTAGTTATAAACATTGTACATCAAAAGTTAAATAAAAGCCCAAAAAAGAACTCCAATGACTACATTATAATGCATTGACTGTTTGGGCCAAAATACACTGTAAAATCAACAACAGCAGATGGTTGTACACCTGCAATTTGAGATGTGATTCCATTGGAGCACTTCCTTGCAAAAATAAATAATGCCACAAAGGGGTGGAGCTCACCACATCGGGGGGTAGGAGGAGGGAGGAGCCATGAGGGCTCATGCCTCGTCCACCTACAGCAGCAACAACTGCTGCTAGTCCAGATCGGAGCAATTGACGCTGTTCACCAGAGGAGCAACCGACCCTGTCCACCAGATCGAAACCGGACCTGGTTGGCTTCCTCTTCTCCTCCTGCTTCCTCCCTTCTCTAAATCCCTCTTTCATCTCATGCTAGGTACATGAGGCCGGTAGCGCTTACCGATCTAGAGGAGAGGGGAACACAGTTAGGAGCTGCAGCAAGAGGGGATCAAAGAAGAGGAACGTGAGAGAAAAAGAGACAGAAATGAACCTATAGAGAATCGCATCAGGCATTCCCAGCGGCGGCTCATGTCTCACGCGCTCCTCCTGCCATGTGCAGGCGAGGATGACGGCGGCGGCCCCAGCGGCGGTTCCACGTCTCCCGTGCTCCTGCTGCCGTGTGCACGCGAGGACGACGGCGGCGTTCACAGCGGTGGCTCCACATCTCCCGCGCTCCTCCTGCCGTGTGCACGAGAGGACGCCGATGACGACGCCGGTGAAGTGGACCGGTCGACCGGCAAGGCAACCTCGACGTCACGGCACCGCCTGAACTGCAAATCAAGGGAAGAAACAAGAAAGAGAGTAAGAAACGAGCAGAGCACAAGAGATCCGCCAGAAGTAGAGGAGAACCACCCGAAGAACGGCGGCGAATCGAGGAGGGCGAGCGTCGTCGGTGGCGGCGAAAGGAAATGGGAGATGGAGAAAGGGGAACGAGGGGGGCGAATGAGAAGGGAGCCAGCCGATCCCCACCACATAGCCACGGC
>NC_041391.1:103309429-103361308 GCF_002162155.2 Triticum dicoccoides | reverse complement strand
CCGTGCGGTGGCACGGGATATTTCCGCCGGCGCACGCGGCACGGGACATATACAGGCGCACCCGCACACCCGCTCGCTGACGATCGGGGCCCACCAGACGGGACCCCACAGATCAGCGAACTGCGGCCAGGCAGACGGGGCGGGGTCGTGCGGGCTTCGAGCATGCTACAGGGGGTGCGGGTTTCGATCCGACGGCCAACGCCCCTCCACCGCTCGATCGGACGGCCGGAAGTCAATCAAGCAAAGTGATCGGACGGCCAGGAATCACAAATCGCGGCGGAGCCGGATGTTTCGAGCGGTCTCGTTTTTCTGGATTAGGAAGAGTTTTAGGATGCGTCTTCTCAACTACTAGGTCGCGTGAGTTTCTGTGTGCGGCTGGCCGCGTGGAACAGATTGTGGAGCAGATGGAAGTCCTCCTAGGCTTCGCCTTCTCACTTTGCTACAGAGGCCCATTGACATCAACCGCCCATGGATGGTAAATCTTCAGAAATTTCTGATTTTCTACTTTGAACTCTCTTCACTTCTATTTTCAGATATCCTTCTGTTCCGCACCATCGATCATATAGGGGCGCACATGAAAGCGAATTCTCAAGCTATTACGAACATCTGAACAATAAAAAATAGCATTAATAATGAAAACATTGGCTAAAATTTACAGTATTGTATTTTCTCTCAACATGCTTGAAATTATTTGCTCAGGAGTCTTGGCGATTGACTATATTTGTCTACAGAAACAATAAAAACGATTTACATTATTGAAAATAATAATATGATTAAGCATACTAAGTCTCATTGGTATTAAGTATTCTATAATACTTTGCTATTATAGAAGTTATAGACATGTTAAGATATTGGGTGATCTTCTCACGTACAAGTTTTTTGGCACCTCATGGAGTTTGGGTCAAACCACAACTATGCTCATCAGGTGAACTTATATAGAAATTAAACATCCTGTCATTTTGTGACATCACTGCTGGCCCAGCTTCTTCTGGTGGATGCCAAGGTTGTCTCTTGGTTGATGTCATTTGGTAGGTTAGCGAGTCGTCTTCACGCCCAAATTTTCCTTTAGCAATTATTTTGTGGTTACATCAAATATGATGCTAACATACTACATGACAACAAAGAGTTAGTCACTATTTTGTACTCTCATTTTTCCAGTTATTAAAGCCTAGGATTCCATAGCAGCTTCTCTAGATACTAGATAGGTACTAATCTTTTAAAAAAAGTGTACTGTTATATGTTATTTGTTCGTATTCCCTTTAATTTTTATAGTCAAGTTCTACTTTATTTGTTTTTAAGGTTGAATACAAGGTCTTGCAATCTTCTTAATGCCATTCGCCATGTGAGGGATTCCTAGAGAGTGCAGGTCAGAGTAATTAGGCTATGGGATGCAATGAACCTCAACAGCAATGAACCTGTTAGCTTTGACGCTTTACTACTTGATGAAGAAGTCAGCTTGGCAACACAAGCATCATACGATGAGTTATAGGAGTTATTATAAGTATTGCGACATCTTCTACTGCATTAGAATTTTGTCTAGGCAAGGTAATGAAACAAGTCCACATGATAGTTTTAAGGTAGCAACCGCACTGAATTTTCGTGCAGTAAAAGGCGGCAACATACTTAATTTCTTGCATAAAAGAAAAATTCAGAAGATACAAGGTATAAAAAATATCATAATTGCAAAAGACAGCGTCATGTTTTGTACTATAATGTTCTTTCCACAGGAGACTGCCTGAAAATTTACGTACCAGGTATAGCAAGTTATTAACTTCCAAATTTTCTGAAATACTAACACCACTTTAATTAGCAAATGTTGTTGGCATAGCAAGTTACGTAGGACGTATTGAAGAAATAGAAACCACCCATGGGATTCCGATGATTCATGATAGTGTGATTTGAATTGAGTAAGTATACTTGAATGACTTAAATATTTACAAATATCATGGCTCAAAATAGTTATGCCTGTTGGAATATATATAGGGATGAGAAAGTTGATGTTAGGCTATGGGGGGTAATAAGGTCAACCAAATCGATGAAGTTTCATGGAGACGTATTGTCATAGTAACTTCACCAAATCTGAGGAAGTTGAAATATTAATAGTAGGTAACAATTGCTATGTGTTTTTATTTGTATGCCAAATCTAATATCAAGTGCATGCAGAGTACTCGCTGTCATCTACAGATGTGACACGAGTTTATATCAATTTGGATATCCATGAAATATCTATGGTCCCAACGAGGTGCAATAGCTTTTCTAAAATATATTTGAAGAAACCTTATTCTATCATGTACATGAATACTTATTTACATGCAAAAACAGTTATTGCTTGTAAGATGATACTAGACGGTATTGTAGTGGAAATAGTTTCAGCAGCCGAGTTGCAAGGTACCATTCAGGGAATGCACCATAACACAACAACGCTCAATGATATAAATGAAATTGCATATGAATCTTAAAAACGGATATTTAGAAATAATGTTGCATTCTTTTATCATAGTTTTGTCTGCTAATTTAATCTACAATAGATGGGAAAAGTTCTATGATGCAGAAGGTCATTACATAAGATCAATGGGACTAGAAAGGATGCGGCAAACGCAACGAAAAATACTAAAACAAGAGAACCATTCCAACTGCTCCAAGTGTGAAAAAGACACGTCCAAGGTAAATTAGATAACCTCTCATTATTTAGGTTTTGAAAGCATTAATTCATTTGAGCGGTGCAGAAGGTCGACCTACCAAGGAAAAGAAGAAACATTTCCCACTACGAGCATTAAATATGATGATCAGAATAATTCCATGAACAAAATTAGCATCATGTATATCTTAGAGTTGAACCACATGTAAAATTATAACTAAATATATATGTGTATTAAGTAATGAGTCACAATGTGGAATAGATGAAGACAATGATTTTCTAAATTGGACATCACACTTTTAGAATGGCTCAAAATCCATTATTATCTATATTGTCATAAATTAGTATAGGTATAGCCGTGTCCTGCTTTTTGTGGAAATTCATGTTTGCTCCGGTGATAAATATGCTAGCCCGTGCAAATGCACGGGTTCACGACTAGTTCATCATAGTTTTTAATGCACTTTCTATGATAGTTTTTATTATACCCAACTTGGATGCTCATCATTCTAGGACCAAATTTATAACCATAGAAAATACCATGCTGTTCTAAAAGACTCTCAAAATAATATAAGTGAAGCATGATAGATCGACAATTTCTTAAAAATAAAGCCACCGCCGTGCTCTAGAAAATATAAGTGAAGCAGATAGAGCAAAACTATCTAGCTCAAAAGATATAAGTGAAGCACATAGAATATTCTAGTAAATTCTAGATCATGTGGGTTTCTCCCAAAAGGTGTGTACAGCAAAAATTATTATGGTAAACTAACAAGCAAAGACTTACATCATACAAGACGCTCCAAGAAAAACACATATCATGTGGCGAATAAAAATATAGCTCCAAGTAAAGTTACCGATAGACGAAGACGAAAGAGGGGATGCCTTCTGGGACATCCCCAAGCTTAGACTTTTGGTTATACTTGAATATCTTGGAGTGCCATGGGCATACCCAAGCTTAGGCTTTTTCCACACTTTATTCCATAGTCCATCAAATCTTTACCCAAAACTTCAAAACTTCACAACACAAAACTCAACAGGAAATCTCATAAGCTCTGTTAGTGCAAGAAAGAAAACCACCACATAAGGTACTGTAATGAACTCATTCTTTATTTATATTGGTGTTAAACCTACTGTATTCCAACTTCTCTATGGTTCATACCCCTACATACTAGCCATAGATGCATCAAAAATAAACAAACAACACACTAAAAGCAGAATCTGTCCAAAACAGAAGAGTCTGTAGCAATCTGTAACTTTCGAATACTTGTGGAACTTCAAAAATCCTACAAAAATAAGACGTCCTCGGAAAATTTTCTATTGATCTACATCAAAAAGAATTAACGCAAAAGCATGTTTCTGTGATTTATTGAATTTCTTATTGTGAGCGCAAAGTTTCTGTTTTTTCAGCAGAATCAAATTAACTCTTACCATAGGTTATCCTATAGGTTCTACTTGGCACAAACACTAATTAAAACAAGAAAACACATCTAAACAGAAAGTAGATGCAAAATTTATTACTAAATAGAAGCAAAAACAAAGAAACTAAAATAAAATTGGGTTGCCTCCCAACTAGCGCTATTGTTTAACGCCCCAAGCTAGGCATAAAAGCGAGGATAGATCTAAATAGTGCCATCTTTGACACTTGATTCATAAGTAGCTCGCATGATAGATTCATAAGGTAATTTTACTTTATTTCTTGGAAAGTGCTCCATGCCTTTCCTTAATGGAAATAGGAATCTAATATTCCCTTCCTTCATATCAATAATCGCACCAATCGTTCTAAGGAAAGGTCTACCAAGAATAATAGGACATGAAAGATTGCAATCTATGTCAAGAACGATAAAATCTACGGGCACATAGTTCCTATTTGCAAAAATAAGAACATCATTGATCCTTGCCATAGGCTTTTTAATGGTGGAATCCGCAAGGTGCAAATTTAAAGAGCAATCATCAAATTCATGGAAACCTAGAATATCACATAAAGTTTTCGGAATTGTGGAAACACTAGCACCCAAATCACACAAAGTATAACACTCATAATCTTTAATTTTAATATTTATAGTAGGTTCCCACTCATCATTAAGTTTTCTAGGAATAGAAACTTCCAAATTAAGTTTTTCATCATAAGATTGCATCAAGGCATCAACAATATGTTTGGTAAAGGCTTTATTTTGACTATAAGCATCAGGAGAATTCAACACAGATTGCAATAAGGAAATACAATCTATTAAATAACAATTATCATAATTAAATTCCTTGAAATCCAAGATAGTGGGTTCTATGCTATTTAAAGTCTTGACCTCTCCAATCCCACTTTTACCAAATTTAGCATCAAGATCTAAAAACTCCAAATCATTGGGACGCCTTTTAACTAAAGTTGACTCATCTCCAGTCCCATCGTTATTAAGATTCATATTGCAAAACAAAGATTTAATAGGGGACACATGAATATCTTTTAGATCTTCATCATTATTTTCATGGAAACTAGAAGAACACGCCTTCACAAAGCAATCTTTCTTGGCACGCAATCTAGCGGCTCTTTCTTTGCACTCATCAATGGAAATTCTCATAGCTTTGAGGGACTCATTGATATCATGCTTAGGAGGAGTAGATCTAAGTTTAAAGGAATCAATATCAAGCGAAAGTCTATCAACGTTCCTAGCCAAATCATCAACTTTAAGCAATTTTTCTTCAAGCAAGGCATTAAAATTCTTTTGAGAAACCATAAATTCTTTCATACTATTTTCAAAATCAGAGAGGGATTACTAGGGAACGGTCTAGGATTAAAGTTTCCTCTATAAGCATTATTACCAAAATTATTCCTACCAACAAAATTCACACCCATAGATTCATTATTATTCTCAATCAAAGTAGACAAAGGCATATCATTGGGATCTTTTAGTGTGCCATTGAGAATAATTATTATTCATATGTTCATCCATCTTTCCACTCAAAACATTAATTTCTTCTATAGCATGCACTTTTTTACTAGTAGATCTTTCGGTGTGCCATTGAGAATAATTAGCCATAATATTATCAAGGAGTTTAGTAGCTTCTCCTAAGGTGATTTCCATAAATGTGCCTCCCCCAGCTGAATCTAAAAGATTTCTAGAAGCAAAATTCAATCCGGCATAAATTTTTTGTATGATCATCCATAAATTCAAACCATGAGTAGGGCAATTGCAAATCATCAATTTCATTCTTTCCCAAGATTGGGCAACATGCTCATGATCAAGTTGTTTAAAATTCATAATATCGTTCCTAAGAGAGATGATCTTAGCAGGAGGAAAATACTCAGAGATAAAGGCATCTTTGCACTTATTCCATGAATCAATACTATTTTTAGGCAAAGACAAAAACCAAATTTTAGCACGATCTCTAAGTGAAAACGAAAATAGCTTCATTTTAACAATATCATTACCCGTATCTTTCTTCTTTTGCATCTCACACAAATCAACAAAGTTATTTAGACGGGTAGCGGCATCTTCACTAGGAAGGCCGGAGAATTGATCTTTCATAACAAGATTTAGCAAAGCAGCATTGATTTCACAACACTCAACATCATTAAGAGGAGCAATTGGAGTACTAAAGAAATCATTATTATTGGTATTGGAAAAGTGACACAATTTGGTATTATCTTGCGCCATCGTGACAAGCAATCCAACACACAAGCAAACAAAAAGGGCAAGCGAAAGAGAGAGGAGATTGGGAAAGAGACGACGAATAAAACGGCAAGGGTGAAGTGGGGGAGAGCAAAACGAGAGCAAATGGCAAATAATGTAATGCAAAGGAGATGAGTTTGTGATGGCTACTTGGTATGCCTTGACTTGAGCGAAGACCTCCCTGGCAACGGCGCCAGAAATCCTTCTTGCTACGTCTTGAGCTTGCGTTGATTTTCCTTGAAGAGGAAAGGGTGATGCAGCAAAGTAGCGTAAGTATTTCCCTCAGTTTTGAGAACCATGCTATCAATCCAGTAGGAGGCTCTTCACAAGTCCCTCACACCTACACAAACAAACAAGAACCTCGCAACCAACGCGATAAATGGGTTGTCAATCCCTTCACGACCACTTGCGAAAGTGAGATCTGATAGAGATAATATGATAAGATAAATATATTTTTGGTATTTTATGATATAGATTGGAAAAGTAAAGATGCAAATAAAAGTAGATTGAAAGCTTATATGATAAGAGACAGACCCGGGGGCCATAAGTTTCACGTATATAGGCATCACGTCCGTGAAAAGTAGACCGAAACGATTCTGCTTCTACTACTATTACTCCACACATCGACCGACTCCTGCCTGCATCTAGAGTAGTAAGTTCATGAAGATTAGAGTAACACCTTAAGAAAGATGACATGATGTAGAGGGATAAACTCATGCAATATGATATAAACCCTATCTTTTTATCCTCAATGGCAACAATACAATACGTGCCTTGTTGCCCCTGTTGTCACTAGGAAAGGACACCACACGATTGAACCCAAAGCTAAGCACTTCTCCCATTGCAAGAAAGGTCAATCTAGTAGGCCAAACAAAACTGATAATTCGAAGAGACTTGCAAAGATAACTTAATCACACATAAAAGAATTCAGAGGAGATTCAAATATTTCTCATAGATAAACTTGATCATAAACCCACAATTCATCGGATCTCGGCAAACACACCGCAGAAAGAGTTACATCGAATAGATCTCCAAGAAGAGGAAGGAGAACTTTGTATTGAGAATCAAAGAGAGAGAAGAAGCCATCTAGCTAATAACTATGGACCCGAAGGTCTGTGGTAAACTACTCACAACTCATCGGAAAGGCCTTGGAGATGATTTAGAGGCTCTCCGTGATCGATTCCCCCTCTGGCGGAGAGCCGACAAAGGCTCCAAGATGGGATCTCGCGGATACCGAAGTTACGGCGGTGGAAATAGTTTTTCGTGGTTGATTCTGATGTTTTCGGGGTACATGGGTATATGTAGGAGGAAGAAGTAGGTCGGTGGACGCTCGAGGGGCCCACGAGGGTGGGGGGCTCGCCCACCTGTAGGGGGTGTGCCGGGCACCCTCGTGGCCGCCTCGCTTGTTTCTTGACTTCCACTCCAAGTCCTCTGCATCACGTTTGTTGCAAAAAGATCGCTCCCGAAGGTTTCATTCCGTTTGGACTCCGTTTGATATTCCTTTTCTTCGAAACACTAAAATAGGCAAAAAACAACAATTCGGGCTGGGCCTCCGGTTAGTAGGTTAGTCCCAAAAATGATATAAAAGTGTAAAGTAAAGCCC
Organism: Triticum dicoccoides; assembly: GCF_002162155.2. Taxonomy (NCBI): domain Eukaryota; kingdom Viridiplantae; phylum Streptophyta; class Magnoliopsida; order Poales; family Poaceae; genus Triticum; species Triticum dicoccoides. The sequence continues at coordinate 103,353,408 of NC_041391.1, read as the reverse complement.
ATAAACATCCAAAACGGGTAATATAATAGCATGGAACAATCAAAAATTATAGATATGTTGGAGACGTATCAACTACCTGGCATAATGTCCAGTCAGGCCACTATTAAAGCAGGCGTTGTTGCGCTGACGCTCCTCGTGCACTGGGCTGGTCACGACATTCTTGACTTGAGTAGTGGTCTTGTTCACATTTTGCTGCCAATTTATTTTATACTCCACTTGACTCTGTTTCCAGGTACGTGCCTTCTGAATGGGCTGTCCGTCCTTCTTCGGCTCAAATTTACACTTTTGGTCATTATTTGCGGGTCGGTTGTCTTGCACAGGCTTATACTCTCTTTCTGCAATGAGGGCTCTGTTCACCAGAGACTGAAAATATGGAAAGTTGAGCATATAGAGAGCACTCCTTAGGTATTGATTTAATCCTCCAAGGAACCTGTCGATCTTCCATTCTTTTGTGGCCACATCATAGAGGGAATAAGGGGCCAGATGGTTGAACTTGTGCAAATATTCGCTTACTGACAGACTTCCTTGAGTGAGACCAAGAAATTCTTGTTGCTTGACCTTCATGATACCAGCTGGAATATGATACTTGAGACATTGGTTCTTGAAATTAGTCCAAGTAATTTCTTCTCCTGCAGGCCACCGAGCTTTAGTATTATTCCACCATATAACATCGGCTCCTTCAATATAGTGGGTAGCGAACGGAACCTTGTCAGCTTCATAAGTGCGAGCAATCTCAGGTTTCTTCTCAATAGTTTGCAACCAATCATCTGCTTCCAAAGGGTCAACCACTTGACTGAAACTGGGAGGCTTAGTCCTTTGAAAATCTAACAACTTGGAATGATGGCCATTTTGATTTCCATTCCGCCCAACCATAGCTTGCACACTTTTTAATAGCTTAATCAGTTCATTGTTCCTTCTTTCCTCAAACATGTGCATAATTTGTTCAATGGAGGGTGGATTTGGCAGCGGAGACTCGGGGGAGTGTCCTGCCTGTCTTGTTGAGCGACGAACAGGGACATCCTCACAAGCCTGCGTGCTGCTGCCTCCCCGCGTCATCCTACTATTTATTTTTCCCAATAAGAGAAACCGTGATGAGAAACATCTAGTCATGGGAAGAAAAGCCAGCGACAAACCCGAAAAAAAGCAAATGAATGAATCGAGAAACACAGTGATCGAATAAAAATTTCTAACATAATTATACGTAGACTCATACATGAAAGGTAGACATCATGACGGATGCGACTACTCGCGTACATGCATCATGGCTCATACAACTACATCCGTACATCACATGACCACTGCTGATACTCAGATGCTCTAGGACTCTGCCGGTGCTGACGGATTCTCTCTTGAGTCAGACCCAGATCCTGAACTGACGATGCCAACCGAAACCTCCGGGTTAAAGGTAACACGACGATGTTGCCTCGAGGGCTCTCCCTCAAGGGTAGGTGCGGGGTGAGAAGGGATCATGTGAGCTGTGGGGGTAGCAAGAAGAGACGCTCACTCAGCAGGAGCACTATGTGGGTTCACCGTCGAGGTGCCCGAGCTACTCATGGGAGTAAGCGAAGAAATAGGCGATCTAGAACTAGGCACAATATAAGGAGTAAATCCCATCGAAGGTGGGGTAGGGTAGGATCTAGCAGTGGCTAAAGTAGAACGAGCATGATTTAGCTCTTGAGCCAACTCGTGAATCAGAAGATAACTAGCAGTGATATATCGAGAAAGGTGTCTAGTGTCACAATCAGACGCTGGATCAACAGAATGAAAGCGAACACGACCATTATCATGAAGGGATGGGTAGAAACAAAAACCTGGATGGTTATGCATCTGAGCCTCAGCATAGCGTAACTCAACAAGAATCTCGAATGCAGCATACTGGACGGCCTGAGCGGTGGTGGATGCATAACCACTCTGAGAGGTACGAGTGTGAGAACCCGCCGACGAACTGGTGCGCAGAGTAACCACAGTGTGATACTCATACACGGAGTCGCCTAGACGCTCCCGGTACACCCGATATGCTGGGTCGTCACCGTGAAGGTACAATCGACACCACACGCTACGAAGGAGATGCGGAGAAGTGTAGGGCATCAACTGCAACTGACATGGATACAACACCGGAGCCATCTACACTCTCAACCATTAACCGATTAGAAATAACAATAAGTCTAATGCATGAAATGCAGTGCAGCAACCAGATGCAAATAATGTCGACACTCAATTAGCAAACTAACTAAGATTTACTTCGCGTGTCGGGGTCTAGCGTGTCCTACAGTAAGGGCAGTTCTGATACCAAGAGTTGTGGCATCCTGGCTCAGAGCGACCGGTTTACCTTGCATTGCCAACCCAGAGATCATTTCTTCTGGTAATACAAAACATCTTGGTACAGAAATCACCGCTTTATAGAAACTAGCGGAAGCAGAGTGTGACATTACATCAAGTAGCCACGCCAAGCGGCACACTTGGTGCGGCTGAACAATATGTATATTATTTAGTGAAAATAAAGGGGCCTCGAGCATGATATCTACACGGCAGCGGAACAACGACATACCGGGAATCCATAGCACAGGGACACCGATGTGGACATAGTCTAGACACAGCAACACTCCAATCCAGTTAGACTTTCCTGGAATCTTGCATAACACGCCAAGTCAGTACATTGAATGTACTTGCAAGTTCACAGCAAACAAAACCATAATGACAAACAATATCATGACATTTAATCAAGTTGAATGCAAACATCAACATGCTACTCATGTAGTGAAACCAAACTTGTGCATTGAGTCACTCGGACTATGTCTTACCAACAAGTTGCCTCGCAAACGAACAGTGATCATGACGGATCACGAACGGAACCTATTGGGGATATAACTATTAGGTATGGCCTGCCTAGGAGGGGTCGGGTCATACCTATGGCGATTCATCATTATGAAGCCCACGAAGATACTCGAAGATGGTAGTTCAACTAAAGGCCCAAGGCCCAAAGGCAACTTAAGGCCCATAGTGACAAACCGCCATGTATGTATGACTTGTATTGTAAGGCAAGAATAGATAGTCACCGAGTCGGACACTGTTTATGAGCCGGCCGGGACTCTGTGAGCCGCTGGGGCGTCGACCTCTATATATAAAGGGACAACCCGGCGGTGGTTCAGGGCAAGAAACAACAGATCAAAAAATAGGTCAAGTGGATTCACTCCCTGGTAATCGAGACATAAGCAATACCACCCAAAACTGGATCATAGCTTTTACCTTGACCCAGTACAAACTCCCGTGTCCTTTGTCCCGCTTAACCTCTTTAAGCTTCCTGGTTGCGATGGCTCCACGACTAAGTCCTTCTGCTAGGACATCTGCGATGACCTTTCCACGATAGTTGGCGCCCACCATGGAGCCAGCGCACGATGGATTTGAGTTCTTAAAGGGCAGCTTCGAAGGCTCAAGGGATACGCTGTGGGCCGGATGACTCACGGCAAGCTCTAATCGACGATGCAGGTTGGGGCCCCGACGTCGGCTCAATTGAGTACGGGTACCGGGTCCCCTTCGGCGAAATTCACGTTTTTGTGGGCAAGATCGGCGAGCCGGGCCCTGAGCCGGACATCTGCACCGACACCATCGAGACGGCTCAGTATGCGAGACCCGTCCGAGCTCAGCCCGCCGTGAAGCATGCCTTCGTGGGATGCATCCATGGAGGGCAATTTTCTGAAGGATCTATGTATGGCGGTGAGACAACCATCTACTCTGATGGTGAGTCGTCCATGGGTGAGACGGATTCGTTGTATCAACTACAAGGTGGCGGGCTTGGGGTCTATTCCAATGGCGATAGTATTCCGGACCCCTTTGAGCCGCCGAACAGAGTCGGGATCTTCATGGCTGGTACCCAGCCTGGGCTAAATTCTTGATATGCAACATGAATGACTTCTTGGTCAGCAGCGGTGATGGCAGCTGGCGAAGGAGGCTCTATGCATCCATCGGCTCAGATTTTGATGGCTCTAATGGATAAATTGACGGCTCTGTTAACAGCCGTGGTTAACCCGATGAATCAAGCTCAGCATGATGCGGAGGTGGCGCAGTTACGTGAGGAGATAACACAAGCTAAAGAAGACCTGGAGGCAGAGGACGTCGGGATGGCCGCAGAACAGGCTGCTTTGGATGCTCAGGCCCAGCGGATTCAATCCGAGGCTTTTCAGCTTACAATGGATCAGAACGCGTCAAATTAGATTATTAGGAGAAGGCACCAGTCATGTTTACCTACGGTTTATGAGCCTAGAAACCTCTTCCGCACGCTTGGTGCAAGGCCCAGTAACCCACCGAGGACAAACCGGACTGCGATGCCCGGGGTAGCAATGCCGGTTCAGCCACGCGTGACGGAACCCCCTCGTCTGAATACTGCTCCGCCTCAAGATGTACCGACGCCACCTGGTCACTTTTCTAATCCATTGGAGAACATGATTGCTGCGGCAGCATGATTGGCAGATGTTCCAGTTGATGGCGACTCTCCAACGACAGTTGAAAAACGGAGGGTCAGAGAACTTCTTCAGGCGGCCTTGGCGCAGGAGGAGGCATATTCTTACAGTCGATACATAATTCACTCAACCCCTTGTCCAAGCCGGAGCAGGAGTTATAGCAGGCACATGGACTCACCAGCCGTTTCAAGCAATGCCCAGTGCCATGATCAGCTGCGCGGGCATGGCCCGACACCTGATGGAGCTCTTAACTTGTGTGATCAGTACAGAGTGCGTCAACAAATTGAGCGGGCAGCTCAGCAGGCGGCTCAACAGCCCCTTCCGGGTTATCTGACGACTTTGATTGAGGCAGGCGTGACCTCTAGGTCTACGGGTGAGGGAGTCCTGGATTAGGGGGTGTCCGGATAGCCGAACTATCACCATTGGCCGGACTCCTGGACTATGAAGATACAAGATTGAAGACTTCGTCCCGTGTCCAGATGGGACTTTCCTTGGCGTGGAAGGCAAGCTTGGCAATACGAATATGTAGATCTCCTACCAATTTAACCGACTCTGTGTAACCCTAACCCTCTCCAATGTCTATATAAACTGGAGAGTTTTAGTCCATAGGCTAGCTTCTAGGGTCTAGCCTCTTCGATCTCGTGGTAGATCTACTCTTTTACTACCCATATCATCAATATCAATCAAGCAGGAGTAGGGTTTTACCTCCATCGAGAGGGCCCGAACCTGGGTAAAAACATCGTGTCCCTTGTCTCCTGTTACCATCCGCCTAGACGGACAGTTCGGGACCCCCTACCCGAGATCCGCCAGTTTTGACACCGACATTGGTGCTTTCATTGAGAGTTCCTCTGTGTCGTCGCCTTTAGGCCCGATGGCTCCTTCGATCGTCAACAACGACACGGTCCAGGGTGAGACTTTTCTCCCCGGACAGATCTTCGTATTCGGCGGCTTTGCACTGCGGGCCAATTCACTTGGCCATCTGGAGCAGACTGAAAGCTACGCCCCTGGCCATCAGGTTAGATTTGGGAGTTTGAACTACACGGCTCACATCCGCGGAGACTTGATCTTCGACGGATTGGAGCCACAGCCAAGCGCGCCGCACTGTCTCGAGGGGTATGATCCAGCTCTGCCGCCGAACAGTGCCCTGGAGGCCGCACCAGCGTCACTCTGACCTTTAGCTCGGAGCTGACTTCGCCGATCGAGGATGAGTGGCTGGACACCGCCTCGGGGGCTACAATCTCTACAATGATTGAGCCGAACACCATCCCTATCCTATGTAAAGCCCATGACTCCGAGGTGTCGGAGTCCTCTCCGGACTCCGAAACTCCCGCGCCCCTGCCAATGAAATCCGATTGGGCGCCGGTTATGGAGTTCACTGCCGCGGACATCTTTCAGAGATATCCTGAATTCACTAAAGTCTCTATCTTTATCAGGAGATCCCTTGCTGGACTATGGTCAGGAAGGTTGGGATGCGGACGACAAAGAAATTCAACACCCACCCACCACCCACTTTGTCTCCACTGTCGATGATTTAACCGACATGCTCGACTTTGACTCCGAATACATCGACGGTATGGACGACGATGCAGGAGACGACCAAGAACCAGCGCCTACAGGGCACTGGAAGGACACCTCGTCATACGACTTATATATGGTGGACACCCCAAAAGATGAGAATGGCAATGGAACAACGGAGGATGACCCCTCCAAGAAACAGCCCAAGGGACGACGTCAGCGGCGCCGCTCTAAATCCCGCCACAGCAAAAATGGTGATTCCGGCACGGGATATAATAACACCCCGGACAGTGCCGAAGGCAACCCCCTCCAGCAGGATTCAGCACAGGAGGAAGGAAAAGCCAGCCCTCATGATAGAGCAGCAGCCAGAGAGGTAGAGGACGATAATTATATGCCTCCCTCCGAAGATGAAGCAAGCCTCGACGACGATGAATTTGTCGTGCCCGAGGATCCCGTTGAACAGGAGCGTTTCAAACGCAGGCTTATGGCCACGGCAAGCAGCCTCAATAAAAAGCAGCAGCAGCTTAGAGCTGACCAAGACTTGCTAGCTGACAGATGGACCGAAGTCCTTGCAGCCGAAGAGTACAAACTCGATCGCCCCTCCAAGAGCTGCCCAAAACGTAGGCTGCTACCCCAATTAGAGAAGGAAGCACCCAAACCTACATCACCAGCGCATGACGCGGCCGACCGGCCACCTCGTGGCCGCGACAGAGAGGCCTCTAGGCCCTCCACTAAAGCCGCACCCAGGCGTCACTCGAAAAGTACAAAGCCACGGGGAACTACGCCAGACTTGCGAGACATATTGGAGGACAAGGCAAGGAAAATAAGATCGATCTATGGATCGCGTGGGCGCCCCATGATAAGTGATGACAACCGTCACGCCGGATACAACAATTCCGGCCGGGCCAAACACAGTAGACAAAGCTCATTTGAGTTGCGTCGTGATATAGCCCAATACAGAGGCGCAGCACACCCACTATGCTTCACAGACGAAGTAATGGATCATCAAATCCCTGAGGGTTTCAAACCCGTAAACATTGAATCATACGACAGCACAACAAATCCTGCGGTTTGGATAGAGGACTATCTCCTTCACATCCACATGGCAAGCGGTGATGATTTGCACGCCATCAAATACCTCCCACTCAAGCTTAAAGGACCAGCTCGGCATTGGCTCAACAGCTTGCCAGCAGAATCAATTGGTTGTTGGGAAGACCTGGAAGCCGCATTCCTTGATAACTTCCAGGGCACATATGTGCGACCACCAGATGCTGATGACCTAAGCCACATAATTCAGCAGCCAGATGAATCGGCCAGACAATTCTGGACACGGTTCTTAACCAAGAAAAATCAAATTGTTGACTGTCTGGATGCAGAGGCCCTTGCAGCCTTCAAACATAACATCCACGACGAGTGGCTTGCCCGGCACCTAGGACAGGAAAAGCCGAAATCCATGGCAGCCCTCACATCACTCATGACCCGCTTCTGCACGGGAGAGGACAGCTGGCTAGCTCGCAGTAACAACCTGACCAAAAACCCTGGTAGTTCGGATACCAAGGACAGCAATGGCAGGTCGCGTCGCAACAGGCACAAGCGCCGCATTAACGGCGATAATACTGAAGATACAGCAGTCAATGCCAAATTCAGAGGCTCTAAACCCCGGTCAGCGGAAAAAGCCGTTCAAAAGAAATACTCAAGGCCCGTCCAATTTGGACCGAATACTCGATCGCTTGTGCCAGATACATGGCACCCCCGAAAAACCAGCCAACCACACCTACAGGGATTGTTGGGTATTCAAGAAGGAAGGCAAGTTAAATGCCAAAAACAACGACAAGGGGCTGCATAGCGATGACGAGGAGGAGCCCCGGCCGCCGAACAATAGAGGACAGAAGGGCTTTCCCCCACAAGTGCGGACAGTGAACATGATATACGCAACCCACATACCCAAAAGGGAGCAGAAGCGTGCACTAAGGGATGTATACGCGATGGAGCCAGTCGCCCCAAAGTTCAACCCGTGGTCCTCCTGCCCGATCACTTTTGATCGAAGGGACCACCCCACTAGCATCCGCCACGGCGGATTCGCCGCATTGGTTCTTGACCCAATCATTGACGGATTTCACCTCACTAGAGTCCTGATGGACGGCGGCAGCAGCCTGAACCTGCTTTACCAGGATACTATGTGCAAAATGGGCATAGACCCCTCAAGGATTAAACCCACAAAAACGACCTTTAAAGGCGTCATACCAGGTGTAGAGGCCAACTGTGCAGGCTCAATTACACTTGAAGTGGTCTTCGGATCCCCGGATAACTTTCGAAGCGAGGAGTTAATCTTCGACATAGTCCCGTTCCGCAGCGGCTATCACGCACTGTTCGGACGAACCGCATTTGCAAAGTTCAATGCAGTGCCGCACTACGCATACCTCAAGCTCAAGATGCCAGGCCCTCGAGGAGCAATTACGGTCAATGGAAACACCGAACGCTCTCTCCAAACGGAGGAGCATACAGCGGCCCTCGCGGCAGAAGTACAAAGCAACCTCTTAAGGCAATTCTCGGGTCCGACTACTATACGTCCGGACACCGTCAAGCGCGCCCGGAGTAACCTACAAAAAGACCGCCTGGCACGTTCCGAGCATGCGTAGCAGTGCGGCCCTGTCACATCCCTAGTCTGGTATGACCTAGACTAGTTAGTCATTTGTGCATCATGTTTATATTCCATTTAAATTTGAAATGAGGATTGGTGGAATCCTCAGAATCATCTCTGGAAATGACCCAAATAAAAATTGTTCCAAAAGGGGCCAAGGAAGTGTTCATGTTGCTCTCTGAAAATATTGGTCAGAGGTAAAATTCAAACAAATATTTTAGGAGCTCATGGATATTTATTTTGGCCATTTGGATTAATCCGATAATTATTTGCATTGGATATATATATGTCATATATATAATATATGTCCAAAAATTATGCCATTTGCTGAGGAGCTTTGGAATAATATAGTTAGCTCCTGCAAAAATTGGCATAAGGTAATAAAATGATTTAATATTTTAATTAAATCAAAACAAATGTCAGAAAAATAGAAAAAGAAAAACAAAACAGGAAAAACCTTACCTGGGCTTCTTACCTGGCGCCTCTGGCCCAGCAGGCCAACCCAGCCCACCATCGTCGTCGTCCTCCTGGCGCCAGTCGGCCAGGCGTGTGGCCGACGCGCGCGCACGGGCGGAGCGCCACGCCACCAGCTCGCCTACCTGCCTTCCCTGCCAGCGCGACGCCGCGATGCTTCTTCTCGGTGCCGCCCCGATCCCCCTGGCCTCACCCTCCTCTCTCCCGTGCCATTCTCTCCTCCCCCTCGCCCCCTCTCTCGCGGCCGAAATCACCGTCGCTGCCGTCCATCGCCACCGTGGCCTCGGCCATTGCTGCACCTCCCCGACACGCTTCCCAGCTCCGCCGCGACCCCCTCTCCCTCCTCACCGAGCAAAGCAACCCGGGCGAGCTCCGCTTCATCGCCATCGCCATCGTCTTCAAGCTTCGGCCGACGAGATCGCCGTCGTCGCTCCGGCTGCCCCAAGCCTTCCCCGAGCCCGCTTCGACACCCGCTGCAACCGCGGTGAGCTCCGCCACCGTTTCCCCCTCTCCGCTTAGTCACCCGCACGCCGTAGCCCTTTCCCCACCATGGCCGAAGCTTCCCGCCGCCGACCATGCCACCGTCGTCGTCTCGGCCCGCCTCCGCCCAAACCGAGCACCCCATCGTGCTCCCGGTGCCACGAGGGTGCCACCGAGCCCCTCAGGTGGCCTCCCCGTGCCCCGCAGCCCGTTCTCGATCGAAGCCGAGCTCTGGCCGCCGCCGCGAGCTTTTCTCCGGCGAGCTCCGGCCTCCCCAGCTCCTCCCACCTGCCCCACCAGATGCGCGAGAGCCCGGGCTACGCCTCGGCGCTCTCCGACGCCGTCCCCGTGGTCGGTATCGCGGACGCCGCCGCGTCCAGAAGTCGCCGCCGACGACCTCGCCCGCCTGACGAGTGGGCCCCGTCGGCCAGGTGATTAGCTTAGTGCTAATCACCGTTAACTAACCCCCCCTGACACTGATAGTGGGCCCCAGCGCCACTAACCTTTTTAATTAGGATTAAACTAACCCTGTTTAACCCCCTGTCACTGACGTGTGGACCCCACACGTCAGGTTTGACCCCAGTCAGCCGCAGTTGACTGCTGACGTCGTGCTGACGTCATGCTGACGCAATTATTTATTTTCTGGAATTAAAATAAATCAGGAAATTCCAGAAAATGTTCAAAACTTCAAAAATTCATATCAATTCAACCGTAGCTCAAATTGAAATAATTTACATATGAAAAATTTGAAATGAGGATTGGTGGAACCCTCAGAATCATCTCTGGAAATGACCCAAATAAAAATTGTTCCAAAAGGGGCCAAGGAAATGTTCATGTTGCTCTCTGAAAATATTGGTCAGAGGTAAAATTCAAACAAATATTTTAGGAGCTCATGGATATTTATTTTGGCCATTTGGATTAATCCGATAATTATTTGCATTGGATATATATATGTCATATATATAATATATGTCCAAAAATTATGCCATTTGCTGAGGAGCTTTGGAATAATATAGTTAGTTCCTGCAAAAATTGGCATAAGGTAATAAAATGATTTAATATTTTAATTAAATCAAAACAAATGTCAGAAAAATAGAAAAAGAAAAACAAAACAGGAAAAACCTTACCTGGCTTCTTACCTGGCGCTTCTGGCCCAGCAGGCCAGCCCAGCCCACCACCGCCGTCGTCCTCCTGGCGCCAGTCGGGCAGGCGTGTGGCCGACGCGCGCGCACGGGCGGAGCGCCACGCCACCAGCTCGCCTGCCTGCCTTCCCTGCCAGCGCGACGCCGCGATGCTTCTTCTCGGTGCCGCCCCGATCCCCCTTGCCTCACCCCCCTCTCTCCCGTGCCATTCTCTCCTCCCCCTCGCCCCCTCTCTTGCGGCAAAAATCACCGTCGCCGCCGTCCATAGCCACCGTGGCCTCGGCCATTGCCGCACCTCCCCGACACGCTTCCCAGCTCCGCCGCGACCCCCTCTCCCTCCTCACCGAGCAAAGCAACCCGGGCGAGCTCCGCTTCATCGCCATCGCCATCGTCTTCAAGCTTCGGCCGACGAGATCGCCGTCGTCGCTCCGGCTGCCCCAAGCCTTCCCCGAGCCCGCTTCGACACCCGCTGCAACCGCGGTGAGCTCCGCCACCGTTTCCCCCTCTCCGCTTAGTCACCCGCACGCCGTAGCCCTTTCCCCACCATGGCCGAAGCTTCCCGCCGCCGACCATGCCACCGTCGTCGTCTCGGCCCGCCTCCGCCCAAACCGAGCACCCCATCGTGCTCCCGGTGCCACGAGGGTGCCACCGAGCCCCTCAGGTGGCCTCCCCGTCCCCCGCAGCCCGTTCCTGATCGAAGCCGAGCTCCGGCCGCCGCCGCGAGATTTTCTCCGGCGAGCTCCGGCCTCCCCAACTCCTCCCACCTGCCCCACCAGATGCGCGAGAGCCCGGGCTACGCCTCGGTGCTCTCCGACGCCGTCCCCGTGGTCGGTATCGCGGACGCCGCCGCGTCCAGAAGTCGCCGCCGACGACCTCGCCGGCCTGACGAGTGGGCCCCGTCGGCCAGGTGATTAGCTTAGTGCTAATCACCGTTAACTAACCCCCCCCTGACACTGACAGTGGGCCCCAGCGCCACTAACCTTTTTAATTAGGATTAAACTAACCCTGTTTAACCCCCTGTCACTAACGTGTGGACCCCACACGTCAGGTTTGACCCCAGTCAGCCGCAGTTGACTGCTGACGTCGTGCTGACGTCATGCTGACGCAATTATTTATTTTCTGGAATTAAAATAAATCAGGAAATTCCAGAAAATGTTCAAAACTTCAAAAATTCATATCAATTCAACCGTAGCTCAGATTGAAATAATTTACATATGAAAAATTTGAAATGAGGATTGGTGGAACCCTCAGAATCATCTCTGGAAATGACCCAAATAAAAATTGTTCCAAAAGGGGCCAAGGAAATGTTCATGTTGCTATCTGAAAATATTGGTCAGAGGTAAAATTCAAACAAATATTTTAGGAGCTCATGGATATTTATTTTGGCCATTTGGATTAATCCGATAATTATTTGCATTGGATATATATATGTCATATATATAATATATGTCCAAAAATTATGCCATTTGCTGAGGAGCTTTGGAATAATATAGTTAGCTCCTGCAAAAATTGGCATAAGGTAATAAAATGATTTAATATTTTAATTAAATCAAAACAAATGTCAGAAAAATAGAAAAAGAAAAATAAAACAGGAAAAACCTTACCTGGCTTCTTACCTGGCGCTTCTGGCCCAGCAGGCCAGCCCAGCCCACCACCGCCGTCGTCCTCCTGGTGCCAGTCGGGCAGGCGTGTGGCCGACGCGCGCGCACGGGCGGAGCGCCACGCCACCAGCTCGCCTGCCTGCCTTCCCTGCCAGCGCGACGCCGCGATGCTTCTTCTCGGTGCCGCCCCGATCCCCCTGGCCTCACCCCCCTCTCTCCTGTGCCATTCTCTCCTCCCCCTCGCCCCCTCTCTCGAGGCAAAAATCACCGTCTCCGCCGTCCATAGCCACCGTGGCCTCGGCCATTGCCGCACCTCCCCGACATGCTTCCCAGCTCGGCCGCGACCCCCTCTCCCTCCTCACCGAGCAAAGCAACCTGGGCGAGCTCCGCTTCATCGCCATCGCCGTCGTCTTCAAGCTTCGGCCGACGAGATCGCCGTCGTTGCTCCGGCTGCCCCAAGCCTTCCCCGAGCCCGCTTCGACGCCCGCTGCAACCGCAGTGAGCTCCGCCACCGTTTCCCCCTCTCCGCTTAGTCACCCGCACGCCGTAGCCCTTTCCCCACCACGGCCGAAGCTTCCCGCCGCCGACCATGCCGCCGTCGTCGACTCGGCCCGCCTCCGCCCAAACCGAGCACCCCATCGTGCTCCCGGTGCGACGAGGGTGCCACCGAGCCCCTCAGGTGGCCTCCCCGTGCCCCGCAGCCCGTTCCCGATCGAAGCCGAGCTCCGGCCGCCGCCGCGAGCTTTGCTCCGGCGAGCTCCGGCCTCCCCAGCTCCTCCCACCTGCCCCACCAGATGCGCGAGAGCCCGGGCTACGCCTCGGTGCTCTCCAACGCCGTCCCTGTGGCCGGTATCGTGGACGCCGCCGCGTCCAGAGGTCGCCGCCGACGACCTCGCCGGCCTGACGAGTGGGCCCCGTCGGCCAGGTGATTAGCTTAGTGCTAATCACCGTTAACTAACCCCCCTTGACACTGACGGTGGGCCCCAGCGCCACTAACCTTTTTAATTAGGATTAAACTAACCCTGTTTAACCCCCTGTCACTAACGTGTGGACCCCACACGTCAGGTTTGACCCCAGTCAGCCGCAGTTGACTGCTGACGTCGTGCTGACGTCATGCTGACGCAATTATTTATTTTCTAGAATTAAAATAAATCAGGAAATTCCAGAAAATGTTCAAAACTTCAAAAATTCATATCAATTCAACCGTAGCTCAGATTGAAATAATTTATATATGAAAAATTATCAGAAAAATGCAACCTATCCATCTGTACTAGTTTCATGCATGACAAACCAACTTATACATGCTGTATGTGAGAAAACACATTATGGCATATATAAGAGCCTACTTTGGAAGTGCATTTGAGCTGATGGTTCAAATGGACTTCAAACCAAATGATTACTAGCTGCATTAGCTCAAACAACATCACATCTTCATGCCATGTTCATGCATCATATTGTTGCATATGTTTGTGTATTGATTGCCGACATTGTTCCTTCTCGATAGGTCCTGCTCCGGAGTCTGTTCCACAGTACCTGTTTGTGAAGCAGTGCCTCCTCTGTTGATTTACCAGGCAAGCAAACCCCCTTGTTCATTCCGATACAATCCTACTCTCTCGCTCCTGCTCTCAGTTATTGCATTAGGACAACAACGATTCATCTGCTACTTTGTGCTGCGGTAGTTGAACCCATTCCTCTGCATGACCTGTCGTTGCCACAGTAAATAGTTGAAACCCACTAGCATGTGTAGGAGTTGATTGAAGCCACTGATGTGTTCCTACCATGCTATGCCTGCTATTGCTTAGACTTGTGTCAGGTCTGGTTCATTGGGAATGAATTGGAGTGTCACGATATGTTCTGATGCTGAGAGTGAAGTGTGTGAACACGATTTGGTAAAGGTAGCGGTGAGAGGCCATGTAGGAGTACATGGTGGGTTGTCTCATTGGAACCGTCCTTAAGCACTGAGTTCTATGTAAGTCGTCCAATGACTAGCTACTACCACACATTGGAATGCTTAAGTGCCCCTCTTGACTTATTAGCCAACTTGATCTCTGTCCAGGAGTCGCAACTAGTTTCTAGTGTTTGTAGGAAGTGCTATTTTTCTACCAAGTGGCACCCGACAGGGTGGGCTTGGGACAGACTAGGCACACGTGGCCTGGTGTACCGAGTGGCACCCGGATGGTGGGCTCGGGAACCCTGCACACATCATTTGGGGCCATGAGCGACACCCCGGCCGGATCTCCTTGCGGATGGAACCCGAATAGGCGATAAACCTGGGCTAGAGTCTTGTGTGGTTAGTCAGGTCGTGGCCGACACCCGCGCCAGGCTTCCGCTTGAAGGTTGCCGAGATACATGACGTGTACATGGCGGTAAGTGGCGAGAGCGTGTGTGAAGAAGTACACCCCTGCAGGGTTAACATGATCTATTCGAATAGCCGGGTCCGCGGTTATGGACTTCTTGGATGCTTACATGGTACATAGACAACTTGAAGTGGATACTATAAAATGCTCAAGACAAGTGTGAGTGCTATGGATGGCCTTCTCGTAGGGAGACGGGGATGAATCCATAGTAGTGTATTGTGTGGTGATTAGTGGACTCGTGTGTGCCATATCACCTCAAGAAGTTCTGGTAGTCGTAGAACAGGTTAGCCACAGAGTCAAAGCTGGCCTGCTGCAACTAAACCCCACATTACCCCCTTGATACACATGCATGTATGGTAGGATCTGATGTAAGTCTTGCTGAGTACCTTTGTACTCATGTTGCTTTATTTATATTTTTGCAGCGGAGACTTTGGTCTTACTAGTGTTCTCGTGGACTTCGACAAGTAGCTTGTACCTCAGCTACGATCTTGATCGGACGTTGTAGATAGTCAGGCCTTCAGCCTTTTTCATTTATAGATGTCTGTACTCAGATATGTAATGCTTCCGTTTGTTGCTTGATTGCTCTGAATGTTGGGTCATGTGACCCCTGTTTGTAATAATGCTATGATGGCTCTTCTGAGCCTTTATCTATATGAGTTGTTGAGTTATGCTGTGATGCCATGTTGTACAGCACATACTTGCATGTTATGCGTACGTGTAATGTGTATTGCTATGTGTGGGATCTGACTATCTAGTTGTTTATCCTTAGTAGCCTCTCTTACCGGGAAATGTCTCCTACTGCTTCCACTGAGCCCTGGTAGCTTGCTATTGCTCCGGAACACTTAGGGTGGCCGGCATGTGTCCTTCTTCGTTCCTGTGTCTGTCCCTTCGGGGAAATGTCACGCGGTGTCTACCGGAGTCCTGTTAGCCCGCTACAGCCCGGTTCACCGGAGTCTTGTTAGCCTAGTGCTACAGCCTGGATTCACTCGCTGATGACCGACACGTTCGATGCTAGGTCATGGATGCCTGTCCCTATAAGTTAGTGCCACTTTGGGTTTACGACTAGCCATGTCAGCCCAGGCTCTTTATCATATGGATGCTAGCGGCACCATCATATATGTGTGCCAAAAAGCGCAAACGGTCTCGAGCAAAGGTAAGGCGACACCCGTGGGGATACCGTGCATGAGGCCGCAAAGTGATATGAGGTGTTACATGCTAGATCGATGTGGCATTGAGTCGGGGTCCTGACAGCCTCGGTATCAGAGCCTGACTGCCTGTAGGTTTACCAAGCCAAACTGGTCGAAGTTGAGTCTAGAAATTCTTTAGTTATGTAAGGGAATTGATTGTGGGAAGGAACATAAGGCTCTTTTTACTCCTTTTACCTCATGGCCTTCTGATCTGAGTCATCCTACCTTTCCTACGGGGTTAAGGAACTAGGTTTTCTCTTCCGTCTATCAGGATCACGTGTTACTACTCCGTAGTCCCATAGGATTGGTTGACCAGATTCATACCCCAGTTTTGAGTATTTCCGGTGTAGTCTGTTTAGTATGATCTCAGAACCTTGAGTAATGCTGATGAGTATGTTACCACCCCATTTTTAGTAGGATGTCTCATTCTGAGCATTTTACTGCCGTTATGCTGCCGGAATTTCCCTAGGAGTTTGAGAGATACTAATTCCTTGTCCTACATTCTACAGTCTATAGTTGATGCTGACTCCGTCCCTGGGTTCGTTTCTCAGGATGTCATCAAGTTCTATTGTTCGTAGCCAGAACCATGGAGATGGTAGGAATGAGGATCCTCCCGACCCGCCTTCGTTGACAGAGTTCATGCTAGAAATGGAGAGGAACAAGCGTGAGTCTAACCGTTTGTTGGCACGTATCAAGGAGAACACCGCACATCGGTCCAATAAGTCTGCGACCATTCATGACTTCATTCGCTTGCACCCACCTACCTTTCATCATTCCATCGAGCCACTCGATGCAGATGACTGGCTCCGTAGCATCACTCATAAGCTGCGTTCCGCGAGCGTAGCTGAAAATGACAAGGTCACCTATGCCACATACCACCTGGAAGGTCCTGCTAGTCTTTGGTGGCCGAACTATGAGGCTATGCTTCCAGCTGGCCAGATTCCTACCTGGAGGGATTTCACTGAGGCTTTTCGCGAGCATCACATTCCCCAGGCCCTCCTTGATCGCAAGAGAGAAGAGTTCTGTAGTTTCACCCAGAATAAGATGGCTGTTGATGCTTATAGCAGAGAGTTCGAGAACCTTGCCCGCTATGCCACAGAAGAAGTGTCCACGGACGCCAAGAAGCAGGCTAGGTTCCGGAAGGGTCTCAACCCCAAGTTGCGTCGTGATCTCCACCTGCATCATTGTGATACATTTCAAGCCCTTGTGAACAAGGCCATCAATCCAGAGACAGCTCAGCTCACTTACGAGGAGTCTCGTAAGCACAACCGTGATTTGGGATCTTCCTCCGGTTCTAGCTCTCAGAAGCGCCGGATTTGGGTTCCAAACTCCGCTCTTCCTTCCGGTTATACACCAAGGTCATCCTATGTGGCGCCTTCCCCAGCTCATTCGTATGTTCCACCCAGGCCTACTGGTAGACCGCTTGTCAGTGTGGGTCCACGTCCAACCTCAGGGACTTGCTTCACATGCGGGAAGCCAGGACACTATGCACGTGACTGCTCTCATACTAGTTATGCTCCACCCCAGCCCGAGAAGACTGTTGGCTGTGTTAAGACATCACGCAAGATGATCAATGTCAAGTCAGCCCCCACTGAACGTGGACGTGTGCATCACGTCTCAGCTAAAGACGCTCATGATGATCCGGATGTCGTTCTTGGTACACTCCTTGTCAATTGTCATCCAGCATCGGTTCTGTTCGATACTGGAGCATCTCATTCCTTCATTTCTGAAGGCTATGCTCGTTTGCACGACATGTCATTTTGTGATATGCCAACTCTGCTTGAAATCCAAACCCCAGGGTCTAGATGGCAGACCACCAGAATCAGGCATGGTAATGAATTCCTTGTTGACAGACTTGTATTCCTTGCATCACTTGTAGCCCTCAAGTCCTCAGATATTAACATCATGTTGGGTATGGACTGGATGACAGCTCATCATGCCAAGATTGATTGTTACACCAGATCTGTTCAGCTTACACACCCATCTGGCAAGATAGTCACTGTCTCCACTAGATATGCAAAGCGTCAGCTCTATTCTCTTAATGCCAGCCCTCTTCCAGACCTTGAAGATATCCCGGTAGTCCGTGACTTTCCGGATGTCTTTCCAGAGGAACTGCCAGGTGTTCCACCTGACAGAGATGTAGAGTTCGTCATAGATCTTATCCCAGGAACAGCTCCAATCTCCAGGAGACCTTACAAGATGGCACCCTTAGAACTAGCTGAGCTTAAGAAACAACTTGATGAGTCCTTGCAAAAGGGTTTCATCCGTCCTAGTTCTTCTCCTTGGGCTTGCCCCGTCCTCTTTGTTAAGAAGAAGGATGGTACGGACCGGATGGTTGTAGATTATCGTCCCGTTAATTTGGTCACGATAAAGAACAAATATCCGCTCCCCAGGATCAACGACCTGTATGATCAGCTCGCTGGATCCTCAGTCTTCTCCAAGATGGATTTGAGGTTAGGATACCACCAAATTAAGATCAGAAACGGGGACATTCCCAAGACAGCTTTTGTCACTCGTTATGGCCAGTACGAGTACACCGTCATGTCCTTTGGCCTAACCAACGCCCCAGCCACATTCTCCCGCTTGATGAACTCGATCTTCATGGAGTACTTAGATAAGTTCATCGTGGTTTACCTCGATGATATTCTTATTTACGCGAAGAACGAGGAAGAGCATGCCGAACATCTTAGACTTGTGTTAGAAAAACTCAGAGAGCACCGCCTTTACGCCAAGTTCTCCAAGTGTGAATTTTGGTTGCCAGAAGTGACCTACCTAGGCCACGTAATTTCTGGTAAGGGCATTGCTGTCAATCCCGAGAGAGTTCAGGCTGTTCTCGATTGGACTCCACCTGAAACCGTTAAACAAGTTAGGAGCTTCCTTGGTCTAGCCAGCTATTGTCACCGCTTTGTTGAAAATTTCTCCAAAGTAGCCAAACCCCTCACGGAACTTCTCAAGAAAGATAAAAAGTTCGAGTGGTCCCCACAGTGTGAGTACAGTATTCAGGAACTGAAAAGACGCCTGACTTCTGCTCCCGTACTTGTGCCACCGGATTTCACAAAGGACTTTGTTATCTATTGTGATGCCTCACGACAGGGACTAGGTTGCATTCTTATGCAGGATCGTCATGTGATTGCCTATGCATCTCGACAGTTGCATCCACACGAGGATAATTATCCTACACATGATCTAGAGCTTGCAGCCGTAGTCTATGCACTCAACACCTGGCGACATTAGCTCCTTGGTAAACGTTGCGAGATCTACACCGATCACCAGAGTCTCAAGTATATCTTCACCCAACCAGATCTGAATCTTAGGCAAAGACGTTGGTTGGAGTTAATCACAGATTATGATCTAGGGATTACCTACACCCCAGGCAAAGCCAATGTCATGGCTGATGCTCTAAGCCGTAAATCCTATTGCAACAATCTCATGTTGCAGCAAGGCCAACCACTTCTCCATGAGGAATTCTGTAAGCTTAACCTTCACATGGCTCCTCATGGATTCCTTTCTACCTTGGTGGCGAAACCTACCCTTGAGGATCCGATCATCTCTGACCAGAAGTTTGATAGGGGTGTTATCCGCATTAAGAGAAACATTAAGAAGGGAGTTGGTGGATCTTTCTCTATGGATGATCGAGGTGTTGTCTTCTTTGTGAATCGCTTGGTTGTTCCCAAGAGTCAACAT
This sequence comes from Triticum dicoccoides, assembly GCF_002162155.2. Taxonomy (NCBI): domain Eukaryota; kingdom Viridiplantae; phylum Streptophyta; class Magnoliopsida; order Poales; family Poaceae; genus Triticum; species Triticum dicoccoides. Next base: position 103,333,870 of record NC_041391.1, on the reverse strand, counting down.
CTTCGACAATTGATTCTTAAGGAGGCACATGAATCTCCTCTCACGATTCATCCCGGTAGTACTAAGATGTATCAGGATCTACGCCAGAGGTTCTGGTGGACTAGGATGAAGAGAGAAATCGCTGAGTTCATTGCTAAATGTGACGTTTGTCGTCGCGTTAAGGCAGAGCATCAAAGGCCTGCTGGCACTCTTCAGCCTTTAGCTATTCCTGAATGGAAATGGGATAAAGTTGGTATGGACTTCATCACCGGCTTTCCCAGGACCAAGAGAGGGAATAACGCTATCTTTGTAGTCGTTGATCGTCTTTCCAAAGTTGCTCACTTCCTTCCTGTTCGAGAGAGTATCACTGCTAGTCAGCTTGCTGACTTATACATTTCTCGAATAGTGTCACTTCATGGTGTTCCACTAGAGATCAATTCAGACCGTGGCAGTCTTTTCACTTCTCATTTCTGGGAGAGTTTCCAAACCGCCATGGGAACCCATCTTTCCTTCAGTACCGCTTTCCACCCTCAGTCGAGTGGTCAGGTGGAACGGGTCAACCAAATTCTCGAAGACATGCTTAGAGCTTGCGTTATCTCATTCGGTATGGATTGGGAGAAATGTCTTCCTTTTGCCGAGTTTGCTTATAACAATAGCTATCAATCCAGCCTCAAGAAAGCTCCTTTTGAGGTTCTCTATGGACGAAGATGTCGAACACCTTTGAACTGGTCAGAAACCGGTGAAAGACAATTCTTTGGACCGGACATGATCCAGGAGGCATAAGAGCAAGTTCGCATCATTCGTGAGAATTTGAAAACAGCCCAGTCTCGTCAAAAGAGCCAGTACGATCATCATCATAAGGATATGACTTATGAAATTGGCGACCAAGCTTACCTTCGGGTTACTCCTTTGAAGGGTACCCATCGCTTCGGTATCAAGGGCAAGTTGGCTCCTCGTTACATTGGTCCTTTTCGCATTCTCGCTAAACGAGGAGAAGTTGCCTACCAATTGGAACTACCCCCACATCTTTCTCGAGTTCATGATGTCTTCCACATCTCTCAACTCAGGCGTTGCTTCTCGGATCCCATCCGCGGAGTGGACCACGAAACGCTTGATCTCCAAGATAACCTCACATACCGAGAGTACCCGGTTCGCATTCTTGATCAAGCAGAGCGTGTCACTCGACGTCAGAACATCAAGTTTCTCAAGGTTCAGTGGTCTCATCATTCCGAGAGAGAAGCTACTTGGGAGCGAGAAGATCGTCTTCGATTGGAGTACCCCGCTTTCTTTCCGTCAACCCCTGAATCTCGGGACGAGATTCTTTCAAGTGGGGGCGAATTGTCACATCCCTAGTCTGGTATGACCTAGACTAGTTAGTCATTTGTGCATCATGTTTATATTCCATTTAAATTTGAAATGAGGATTGGTGGAACCCTCAGAATCATCTCTGGAAATGACCCAAATAAAAATTGTTCCAAAAGGGGCCAAGGAAATGTTCATGTTGCTCTCTGAAAATATTGGTCAGAGGTAAAATTCAAACAAATATTTTAGGAGCTCATGGATATTTATTTTGGCCATTTGGATTAATCCGATAATTATTTGCATTGGATATATATATGTCATATATATAATATATGTCCAAAAATTATGCCATTTGCTGAGGAGCTTTGGAATAATATAGTTAGCTCCTACAAAAATTGGCATAAGGTAATAAAATGATTTAATATTTTAATTAAATCAAAACAAATGTCAGAAAAATCGAAAAATAAAAACAAAACAGGAAAAACCTTACCTGGGCTTCTTACCTGGCGTCTCTGGCCCAGCAGGCCAGCCCAGCCCACCACCGCCGTCGTCCTCCTGGCGCCAGTCGGCCAGGCGTGTGGCCGACGCGCGCGCACGGGCGGAGCGCCACGCCACCAGCTCGCCTGCCTGCCTTCCCTGCCAGCGCGATGCCGCGATGCTTCTTCTCGGTGCCGCCCCGATCCACCTGGCCTCACCCCCCTCTCTCTCGTGCCATTCTCTCCTCCCCCTCGCCCCCTCTCTCGCGGCCGAAATCACCGTCGCCGCCGTCCATAGCCACCGTGGCCTCGGCCATTGCCGCACCTCCCCGACACACTTCCCAGCTCCGCCGCGACCCCCTCTCCCTCCTCACTGAGCAAAGCAACCTGGGCGAGCTCCGCTTCATCGCCATCGCCGTCGTCTTCAAGCTTCGGCCGACGAGATCACCGTCGTCGCTCCGGCTGCCCCAAGCCTTCCCCGAGCCAGCTTCGACGCCCGCTGCAACCGCGGTGAGCTCCGCCACCGTTTCCCCCTCTCCGCTTAGTCACCCGCACGCCGTAGCCCTTTCCCCACCACGGCCGAAGCTTCCCGCCGCCGACCATGCTGCCGTCGTCGTCTCGGCCCGCCTCCGCCCAAACCGAGCACCCCATCGTGCTCCCGGTGCCACGAGAGTGCCACCGAGCCCCTCAGGTGGCCTCCCCGTGCCCTGCAGCCCGTTCCCGATCGAAGCCGAGCTCCGGCCGCCGCCGCGAGCTTTGCTCCGGCGAGCTCCGGCCTCCCCAGCTCCTCCCACCTGCCCCACCAGATGCGCGAGAGCCCGGGCTACGCCTCGGTGCTCTCCGACGCCGTCCCCGTGGCCGGTATCGCGGACGCTGCCGCGTCCAGAGGTCGCCGCCGACGACCTCGCTGGCCTGACGAGTGGGCCCCGTCGGCCAGGTGATTAGCTTAGTGCTAATCACCGTTAACTAACCCCCCTGACACTGACAGTGGGCCCCAGCGCCACTAACCTTTTTAATTAGGATTAAACTAACCCTGTTTAACCCCCTGTCACTGACGTGTGGACCCCACATGTCAGGTTTGACCCCAGTCAGCCGCAGTTGACTGCTGACGTCGTGCTGACATCATGCTGACGCAATTATTTATTTTCTGGAATTAAAATAAATCAGGAAATTCCAGAAAATGTTCAAAACTTCAAAAATTCATATCAATTCAACCGTAGCTCAGATTGAAATAATTTATATATGAAAAATTATCAGAAAAATGCAACCTATCCATCTGTACTAGTTTCATGCATGACAAACGAACTTATACATGCTGTATATGAGAAAACACATTATGGCATATATAAGAGCCTACTTTGGAAGTGCATTTGAGCTGATGGTTCAAATGGACTTCAAACCAAATGATTACTAGCTGCATTAGCTCAAACAACATCACATCTTCATGCCATGTTCATGCATCATATTGTTGCATATGTTTGTGTATTGATTGCCGACACTGTTCCTTCTCGATAGGTCCTGCTCCGGAGTCTGTTCCAGAGTACCTGTCAGTGAAGCAGTGCCTCCTCTGTTGATTTACCAGGCAAGCAAACCCCCTTGTTCATTCCGATACAATCCTACTCTCTCGCTCCTGCTCTTATTTATTGCATTAGGACAACAACGATTCATCTGCTACTTTGTGCTACGGTAGTTGAACCCATTCCTCTGCATGACCTGTCGTTGCCACAGTAAATAGTTCAAACCCACTAGCATGTGTAGGAGTTGATTGAAGCCACTGATGTGTTCCTACCATGCTATGCCTGCTATTGCTTAGTGTTGTGTCAGGTCTGGTTCATTGGGAATGAATTGGAGTGTTACGATATGTTCTGATGCTGAGAGTGAAGTGTGTGAACACGATTTGGTAAAGGTAGCGGTGAGAGGCCATGTAGGAGTACATGGTGGGTTGTCTCATTGGAACCGTCCTTAAGCACTGAGTTCTATGTATGTCGTCCAATGACTAGCTACTACCACACATTGGAATGCTTAAGTGCCCCTCTCGACTTATTAGCCAACTTGATCTCTGTCCAGGAGTCGCAACTAGTTTCTGGTGTTTGTAGGTAGTGCTATTTTTCTACCAAGTGGCACCCGGCAGGGTGGGCTTGGGACAGACTAGGCACACATGGCCTGGTGTACCGAGTGGCACCCGGATGGTGGGCTCGGGAACCCTGCACACATCGTTTGGGGCCGTGAGCGACACCCCGGCCGGATCTCCTTGCGGATGGAACCTGAATAGGCGATAAACCTGGGCTAGAGTCTTGTATGGTTAGTCAGGTCATGGCCGACACCCTCGCCAGGCTTCCGCTTGAAGGTTGCCGAGATACATGACGTGTACATGGCGGTAAGTGGCGAGAGCGTGTGTGAAGAAGTACACCCCTGCAGGGTTAACATGATCTATTCGAATAGCCGGGTCCGCGGTTATGGACTTCTTGGATGCTTACATGGTACATAGACAACTTGAAGTGGATACTATAAAATGCTCAAGACAAGTGTGAGTGCTATGGATGGCATTCTCGTAGGGAGACGGGGATGAATCCATAGTAGTGTATTGTGTGGTGATTAGTGGACTCGTGTGTGCCATATCACCTCAAGAAGTTCTGGTAGTCGTAGAACAGGTTAGCCACAGAGTCAAAGCTGGCCTGCTGCAACTAAACCCCACATTACCCCCTTGATACACATGCATGTATGGTAGGATCTGATGTAAGTCTTGCTGAGTACCTTTGTACTCATGTTGCTTTATTTATATTTTTGCAGCGGAGACTTTGGTCTTACTAGTGTTCTCGTGGACTTCGACAAGTAGCTTGTACCTCAGCTACGATCTTGATCGGACGTTGTAGATAGTCAGGCCTTCAGCCTTTTTCATTTATAGATGTCTGTACTCAGACATGTAATGCTTCCGTTTGTTGCTTGATTGCTCTGAATGTTGGGTCATGTGACCCCTGTTTGTAATAATGCTATGATGGCTCTTCTGAGCCTTTATCTATATGAGTTGTTGAGTTATGCTGTGATGCCATGTTGTACAGCACATACTTGCATGTTATGCGTACGTGTAATGTGTATTGCTATGTGTGGGATCTGAGTATCTAGTTGTTTATCCTTAGTAGCCTCTCTTACCGGGAAATGTCTCCTAGTGCTTCCACTGAGCCCTGGTAGCTTGCTACTGCTCCCGAACACTTAGGCTGGTCGGCATGTGTCCTTCTTCGTTCTTGTGTCTGTCCCTTCGGGGAAATGTCACGCGGTGTCTACCGGAGTCCTGTTAGCCCGCTACAACCCGGTTCACCGGAGTCCTGTTAGCCCAGTGCTACAGCCTGGATTCACTCGCTGATGACCGACACGTTCGATGCTGGGTCATGGATGCCTGTCCCTGTAAGTTAGTGCCACTTTGGGTTTACGACTAGCCATGTCAGCCCGGGCTCTTTATCATATGGATGCTAGCGACACCATCATATATGAGGTGTTACATGCTAGATCGATGTGGCATTGAGTCGGGGTCCTGACAGGCCCAAACCCCAACCCTCGCGAAATCGCGAGACCAGTACCACGCGTACATAACTACGCGCTGGAGATACCATGGGCATAGGGGGAGGGGCACGACCACGGCATGCCCAGAGTGCGGCTCAACCGCACAAGGGGCTCCCAATTGTGTCATTATTTTTTTTCTTATTCTCAGGACTCCGTTTTCCAAAAGCCCTGTCCGGTAGTAGAATCGCTGAACTCACAATGCAACAGCCAGGGAAGCAGAAAAGCTATGTCGAGTGTCCAGGTGGTCTCTATTACGAGCAGTATACCTGTTTTACATACTATCCTCTAGCCTACCCCTGGAGGGGGACATGTTAAAAAAGTCCCATCCCTTGCTTATCACACTATTTGTATCATTCTGCTTTCATTGCAGTATCTTTTGAATAAACAATATATAGCTTCTGCTTATTACTACATTTCTTTTTTCTCTATACATGTTCATCTATGACATGTTGCACCCTTACAACTTGGTACGGTCAATACACCAGGGGCTTAGGTACCCCAAAACATGGTGTGATAAGTCCGAACACTTTCACAAGTGCGGCACCCCGAACTTATAGCATTATATCCATCGGCTCCGAATCATGTCTTGGGTCAATAGTTGGGTTTGCCCGGCTCCCATGTTTTGGTACCTTACGTTCCGTTATATCGGCTAAGGTAGCGCTGGGAGAACCACTGTGATTGTGCCCCGGTTGAGCTGGATTGAGCACCTCAGTGGAGAAAGCTAAAACTGACCGTCATGATAGGGCGAGAGCCGGTCGCTGTTCGAGAGGTTTTTCTGGTCCCTAAAGACTCATGCCGCTTAGAGCGAGGAGTCGGCATTGTCCGGCCAAGGCGTGGATAGCGCCCTGAATTAGGTCTTCCAAATACCAAGGGCTTCGCCGAAATTTAAAATTATAGAATTCTATGGCTAAGTGAGAGTGGTCAAGCATTATAGTCCGGTTGCCTCGTTCGTTGTGTTGAACGCCTCCCTCGAAAGGACCCAAGAATGGGAACAAGAGCGCTCAAGTTTATCCCGAACACCCCAACACTCGTGGCATGGGGGCTGAAGCCAACGACTCGCCATCTCTCAAATTTGATAAACGGCCACACAGAAGGTAATATTTTAAATTAACAAATGTTGCTTAGCGCATATGAACAAAGTTTTCAGCGTAGAGGATAACAAATGCGAGTCTACTCAAAAATTACATCTTTGGAACATTCACCCACTATAATGCGGGCACCCTTCAGGATGCCCTTATAGTACATCTTTGGCTTGCGATACTCCTTGCCCGGCGGTGGCGCATCCGTTACAAGCTTCTCAGCGTTCATCTTGCCCCAGTGCACTTTAGCACGGGCAAGGGCCCGACAGGCACCTTCAATGCAGGTGGAGTGCTTGATGACTTCAATCCATGGACAGGCGTCCACCATCCGCCGCACCAGACCAAAGTAGCTCCCAGGCATGGCTTCTTTAGGCCACAGCCAAACTATGAGGCCCTTCATGGCCCGTTCGACCACCTTGTGGAGCTCGACCAGCTGCTTCAGCTGGTCGGTCAGGGGCACCGGATGTCCGGCCTCAGCATATTGAGACCAGAACACCTTTTCCGTCGAACTCCCCTCCTCGGCTCGGTAGAACGTGGCAGCATCAGACACACTACAGGGCAGATCGGCGAACGCTCCTGGAGAGCTCCGGATTCAGGTAAGTAACATATAATTCACTTTTACATGCTTGCTTTGCATAAAGAATGCCTTACCCGCCGCTATCTTCTTTATCGCCTCGATCTCCTGGAGGGCCTTTTGGGCTTCGGCCTTAGCGGCTTTGGCATTCTCAAGAGCCAAGGCGAGCTCGGACTCTCGAGTCTTCGAGTCACGCTCCAAACTCTCGTGTTTTTCCACGAGAGCCTGGAGCTCTTGCCGCACCTCCGCCACCCGCGCCTCCTGCTTCTCTCGCTCGGTGCACTCCGCGGCCGCACTGTTTTCGGCCTTGGACACCGCTTCCTTCAGGATCGCCACCTCATTCGTGGCCCCTGCAATACCCACGTTATTCCTGTCATTTTTTGCAACCAAATCCTTTCTATAAGTTATTACTTTAATAAGCTATTACTTACCTTCCTTGTCCTCGAGCTACTTCTTGGCAAGGCCGAGTTCGTTCTCGGACCGGTCGAGGCTCTGCTTCAATGCATTGACCTCCGCAGTTAGTGCGGCAGAGGTCAGCAGCGCAGCCTGCATTCCCATATTGACATATTTATGTTAGACTCATGCGTATATCTTTTTAGATCCTCAGCTCGGTTTTTCTTTCCGAACACCGAACTAAGCATGAGGGGCTACTGTCTATGCGGTAATATTCTTACATATCTTAAAAACTTACCTCAAAGCCTGTTAGAAGGCTGGTACAGGCTTCAGTCAGCCCGCTCTTGGCGGACTGAACTTTCTGGATCACCGCACTCATGATAGTGCGGTGCACCTCGTCGATGGAGGCACCGTTAAGCGCCTCCAGCAAGCTATCCGGTGCCTCCGGTTGGATGGAGGCCACCGGCGTCGCAGTCTCGCCCTTCTTATGAAGTGGCTGCCTGCAGGACTCCGGAACCACTGAAGGTTCCGGTACGGAGTCCGGCACAGGGCCGGACTTAGAGCCCTTTGGGGTTTTGCCCCCTTTGCACCCGGGGTCCGGGAGGTCTCCTTGCGGCGCCTCCAGGACCACCTCCTCCTGGTTGGGCCCCTTTTGGGACTCCACCGCGGTGTCTTCTGCATTGTGAGGGGAGGAGGCGGTCGGAAGTAAAGTGCTATTCACATCCGACGAACCCAGGGAGCCGCTCGACGAAGCGGGGAGCTCGTCCTTTGGCGGGCTACATGGTTGTATTCGGCGTTAGAAGACACTATGCGACAAATGAAAAATCATGAGTTATTCTGGAATCCGGACACTTGCGATCTCGCCAGGGGCTTGGCCCTGGAGGGCCACTCCTCTTCGCCGTCGTCGGCGTTGGTGGAGTAGTCCGGAGGAAGGGTCCTTCGCTTCTTGGACCCTCCGGCCTCCCCAGTTGGGGAGGCCTTCCTTTTCTTCTCTCCCCCTGCTGGGGGAGAAGCCTCTTTTTTCTCCTCCTCGCCTTCGCGGGAGGATTCCGCCTCGGAGTCATCGGATGATGAGTCGGATGACACCTGACGCCGGGAACTCTTTCGAGTTCCCGTGGCCTTCTTCTTGGCCTTCTTCTCCGGCACCATGTGAGGTGCCGGAACCAGCAGCCCCGTCAACCGGGCGTCCGCTGGGTCTTCTGGCAAAGGGGCCGGACAGTTAACCTGCCCGGACGTCTTCAGCCAGTCCTGTCAAAGGTAAGGGAGTTTAGATCCCACATAGAGTCAGACTATGAAAAACAAGAATCCCGTAAAGGGTAGAATAGCTTACCTCGCTGGCCTGACACCGCGAGCTGAATCCGCGTTCTTCAGTAGCGGATGCGGGGGCCTCGGCGCCCTTAGACAACACCTTCCAAGCATCTTCGTACATAGTGTCGAAGAGCTTGCTCAGGGTTTGGTGCTGTGCCGGATCAAACTCCCACAATTTGAAGGCCCGTTGTTGGCATGGTAGGATCCGGCGAATGAGCATGACCTGGACTACATTGACAAGCTTGAGATTCTTGTTCACCAGCTTTTGGATGCAGGCTTGAAGTCCGGTCAGCTCTTTCGAATCTCCCAATGTTAGGCCCGTCTCTTTCCAGGAGGTGAGCCGTGTGGGGAAACCAGATCGGAATTCGGGGGTCGATGCCCATTTGGAGTCGCGTGGCTCGGTGATGTAGAACCACCCAAATTGCCACCCATTTATTGTCTCCACGAAGGAGCCCTCAAGCCATAGGACGTTGGCCATCCGGCCCACCATGGAGCCACCGCACTCCGGTTGACAGCCGCCCACTACTTTCGGCTTGACATTAAAAGTCTTCAGCCATAAGCCGAAGTGGGGCCGGATGCAGCGGAAGGCCTCACACACGATGATGAACGCCGAGATGTTGAGGATAAAGTTCGGGGCCAGATCATGGAAATCTAGGACATAGTAGAACATGAGCCCCCGGACAAATGGGTGAAGTGGAAAACCTAGTCCTCGGAGGAAGTGGGTGAGGAACACCACCCTCTCATGGGGCCTGGGGGTAGGAAGGAGATGCCCCTTGTCAGGGAACCGATGCGCGAAGTCGCTGGACAAGTATCCGGCCTTCCGCAGCTTTTTGACTTGTTCCTCCGTTGTGGAGGAGACCATCCACTTGCCTCACGCTCCAGACATGGCTGGAGAAGGTTGAGAAGAGATGTGCGGACTTGGGTGCTGGAGTTCGAGTGCACGGAAATGGATAAGCAAAGGAGGAAGAAGGCGTAGGTAAAAAGGTGGATCCTTATCCCCTCATATGGACGGACGAAACTATGCGTCCCCACCAGCCTGATAAAACTCGCTTATCTCCCAAGCGCCGTAATCAATGGCGCGGTTGGATTACCCACGCCCGTATTGATGAGAATCCCGAAATAAGGGGACATGATCTCTGCTTTGACAAGATGTGCCAAGGAAACCGCTTCGCTGAGGTGGGACAGTAAAAACGATTCCAATAAAGGCTTGGCCGTGGTGTGATGTCACGCTGCAGAATATGTCAGCAGATTGAATTTTTGTAAAGATTATTCTCTCTATAGTGGTATGTGGAACTTATTTTGCAGAGCCGGACACTATCCTTGTGTTCAAAATCTTCTATGAAGTATTCGGAGGAGGAACCCGCCTTGCAATGCCGAAGACAATATGCGCGCCGGACTCGTCGTCATTGAAGCCTGGTTCAGGGGCTACTGAGGGAGTCCTGGATTAGGGGGTGTCCGGATAGCCGAACTATCACCGTTGGCCGGACTCCTAGACTATGAAGATACAAGATTGAAGACTTCGTCCCGTGTCCGGATGGGACTTTCCTTGGCGTGGAAGGCAAGCTTGGCAATACGGATATGTAGATCTCCGACTATTGTAACCGACTCTGTGTAACCCTAACCCTTTCCGGTGTCTATATAAACCAGAGGGTTTTAGTCCGTAGGACGAACAACAATCATACCATAGGCTAGCTTCTAGGGTTTAGCCTCTTCGATCTCGTGGTAGATCTACTCTTGTACTACCCATATCATCAATATCAATCAAGCAGGAGTAGGGTTTTACCTCCATCGAGAGGGACCGAACCTGGGTAAAAACATCGTGTTCCTTGTCTCCTGTTACCATCCGCCTAGAGCACAGTTCGGGACCCCCTACCCGAGATCTGGCAGTTTTGACACCGAAAACGGGTGTACCCTGTTTGGTGTCGGCTCTGCGTGATGAGCGTTTGCCCAAGGATTTCAAAGGACCTCAAAAGGTGCCTAACTATACAACGAACTTACCCCCTGAGGCGTGGATTGAAAGTTATGAGATGGCCATGGAGCTACTGGAGGTCAGTGACGATGCGTGTGCTAAGTATGTTACCATGATGCTGAATGGAACGACTCGTACTTGGTGAAAGGGGCTGCCTGCCAACTCCATCGGGTCATGGGCAGAGTTGAAGGCCCGATTTATTCAGAATTTTAAAGACACATGCAAAGAGCCAATGTCGATTGTGGACTTGACTAGTTGCAAGCAAGAGGAGGGTGAATCCACGACCCATTGAGTGGCCGGGTCAAAGAAATCATACATTCATCTAATAAGATGGACGCCGGCTCTACGGTCTTACTGTTGGAGAGAAATTTCCCTTTTGAACCTCTCAAACATAAGTTGTGGCGGCTCAAGCGTGATTATAATGACATGGTCCAGCTGATGGCGGCTCTAGTCAAATATGCCGACTCTGTTAGTACCAAGGACCCCGAGTCTGACAAAGAGAAGGCAGGGAAGGGAAAGAAGAACGACAATGCTAACGGTCCGCAGCATAACCCGACAAATTAGGGGGGCAATGGTAGATGCAAGGCTGATGGTAGCTCGGAGTTTGTGGCTAACACCAATGCACAGGGCAACAATCAACGTCGTAAGGGGAGGCCGCCTCCTCAGAACGACGGGTCAGGTCCTACTCTTGAGCAATTGCTTAATGGGCCCTGTCCGAGGCATGGCTCGCACGGGAAGCCGGCCACTCACTGTGACACCCCAAAATTTTTGTGGTTTTTGTTTTCAGAAAGAGCCTTGCTTGGTTTGAAGAAGGTCATTTAAACCCTTCTTAAAAACCCTCTTCTAAGTTTGCCCTCTCAAAAATCTTTTCTTGGATTTAGTTTATTCTAAAAAGAAAACATTTTTGGTTTTGGGCTTTTATTTGATTTTGATCCATTCTTGTTTACCATGCCTCTTATGGTAAAACTCCCCCAAAACCCCTCCTTCCACTTTGGTACAACCCAAACATTCTGTCCAAACTAATAAAATCCATTTTTGGATTTTATTCCAATTAATTCTTTTCCCAAAATAATTCTGTCCTTTCTTTTGAGCCTAGGTGATTTGCAAAGCAAGTACCTAAATACCTTTGATCTTTGATCTCAATTCAACTCCTCTAGATGGTCCTTGGTACCCACAACCTAGAACCATCAAGATCTACTCTTCTTCTTTTCAAAATTTTCAAATTTCACCCTCTGCAAGTTTGGACCAGATTTGTCAAATTTGGTGAAATTCATATCTCCACTCCTCCAAATATTCCACCAAAACTCAGGCAACCTCTAGTTGCAATGAGAGACCACTCCACGAAAAACCAGCTCAAGGAAAAATTCCCTACATGCCAAAATTATTCTATCGAACACTTGTCATGCACTGTTACTGTTCATATTCAGTAAATTCAGAGATTCAGTGTCGTTTCTTCGTCAGTAGTTTCAGTCACATGTGAACTGTGCATTTGGCTTTTTGCTCATAGCCCCTCCCTCTTGTCCAGAGCACCACACGAGCACTTGGCGCATTCCTGGCGTCGGTGGCGCCATGGCCCGCCTGCGCCGACGTGTCTTGCGGTGGCAGAACCACCGTAACGGCCGACATGGGGCAACCCTGCGACATAACGCCGTTCGGCTCCGCCCAATCCTCCTGAGAGCTCCGCGTGACCACCTCCTTGCCAGCGCACGCATGCAGCACCGTCGCCGTGGCCTGGCACACGCAGAGCGCATTCTCTGCCGCCGACGTGCCGTGCGGCCGTTCCGTCGAGGACAGGCCGTAATCCTCCCTCCCTTGCTGAGTTGGACACTGGGATGGAACCAGTGCTTCACCTAGATGATGCTCAATCCCCTAAGCCGACCGTTCACCCACAGCTCCGCCTAATCGTCCGCCGGACTTATCCGTTCACGACAACCGCCTCGAGCCGGCTATATATAGCCCCCCCCCCGAGCTTGCTCTCGCCCCCGCACAACTCCACCACCTCACCAGACCCCGCCTAGCCACTGGAAGAGCCTCGAGGGGCCCTTCTTCCTCATCTCCGGCCACCTCCGTCCGCCTCGGGCTCCGGCAACGTTCTCTTCGGTGAGAACTCCTCCGCCGCCCTACTCTTGCCCGTAGCCTTGTACCACCACCAAGATGCTAACCCCACTTCAATTTGACCCCCGCAGCTCTCTCCGGCAAGATCCACGACCACCCGAGCCACCGTCCGCCAGAGCAAGGGCCGCCATCAACGTGGTGCTCGCCGGCGACCTCTACCACCACCCACCGACGCAGAAAGGTGCACTGAGCATGAAGGTAACCCCCGATCACCTTGCCTCGCCGTGGATCGCCGTCGGTGACCACCGCACCTCTCGGGCACCATCGCGCTCTGTTTCCCTCGTTTGAAAATTCAAACCTGATGGGTGGAGCCCGCCTGTCAACCTCTCAGTCTTTTCTTTTAAACGAACCGTTTTCTGGACTTTTCCGCAGAACCCCCTAGAAGTTTTCTGTTTCATTACAGATGGGTCCTTGGACCAAAACTCTTATAACTTTTAAACACAAAATGGTTTTTGATTGATTCTTTTTTTGTCATCTTTATTTTTCTGTCTAGTTTTTTTTCATATTTATTTGAAAAAAATAGTTGGAACACTTTTCTGTACACTCACGGTATTTACGTTACGTACGTATTTTTTTATACCGTAGATACCGGAGGAGGTGACGGAGCTGCGAACTTCACCCAGTTAGGCTCCGACTACTCTGAACCAGGCAAGCATGTTTGAACTCTTGATATGATGAGTGGTTGTTGCATGTTTGCATTTTTGTATAGTCATGGCATGTTTATGAACATTTCTTTGAATGTTATATTTCATGCACATAAGTGGAAAGTAAGTTTCGGAAAGCATTATGTTGTTGGATACATATTTGCATGGCCATGTGATGGCATGAGGATGGGTAAGATTGCAGTGTTGTGGCATGCCAGTCTTATGTCAGATTATTTGACTTCCGTGTCATCGTGAATCAAATCACATTTCCATTCATTTCCTTCCTGTACTGCCACATGTTTTCCGAAAGGAATATGGCTTAGTAAGTTGCAAATTGTTTTCCTGGTACACACCAAATAGAGAGGCCAGGATGAGGGTTCCATGGCCCTGGATTAAAGCCCGTCGTCCGGTCAGGGGGCATGGGTGTTTCCGGTTGGGACCGAGAGGGGGGCACCCCTTAGAGCGCGCGTATAGAAATTTGATCCCATGCTATTCGAGGTTGTGACCTCCCCGTCTCAAAGTTTTTCTTAGATGTTGTCTAGGGTGATTCCTGGCGTCGTGAGGAGAAATGGGTGTATACTAGTTAAATGTGTTTCTACCGAAATACCGTAAACGGAACTACTCCTTCGTGACTACGGAAATCCGTTGGCTGTCGTCAGTTAGTACAAACTCTGCAGAGTCTCAAATTTTTTAAATCATCTTGTACTTGTCGAAGTACTGTATTCATCTTATCTTGTCAGATATCAGCCTCAGTGACAAATCTCCGGTGGACTACATGTATGTAATCCGGTTAAAAGTTTATTCTTGTGAATGGACTAACCTGTTATTATTTTTGTTATCAAGCCCTTTCTGTGACGTTGCTCAGACGTCCGAGAGTGGTATATTTGTTATTTACTTTTGTTATACAGCCCTTTGTGTGATGTCGCTCAGACGTCCGACTGTGGCATACTTGTTATTTACTTTTGTTATCAAGCCATGTCTGTGACGTCGCTCAGATGTCCGACTGTGGCATTTCTTTTATAAGCCCTGTCTGTGACGTCGCTCAGATGTCCGACTTTGGCATTTCTTTTATAAGCCCTGTCTGTGACGTCGCTCAGATTTCCGACTGTGTTATTTCTTTTATAAGCCCTGTCTGTGACGTCGCTCAGATGTCCGACTGTGGCATTTCTTCTATAAGCCCTATCTGTGACGTCGCTCAGATGTCCGACTGTGGCATTTCTTTTAGAAGCCCTGTCTGTGACATCGCTCAGATGTCCGACTGTGGCATTTCTTTTATAAGCCTTGTCTGTGACGTCGCTCAGATGTCCGACTGTGGAATTTTTTAAAGCCCTTTATGTGGTGTCCCTTAGACGCCCGACTGCGGCAGGAACTTTACTTATTTACCTTTCGAGGCGTCGCTCCAGACACCCGATCGGTTTTCTGTTATTTACTTTATTTATCAAGTCATGCAATAATATTATTGTTGGTATGAGCATCATTGTTATTATTTAGGACGCTTTCATGCATGCATTTATGATATCTTTTGTCCGAACTGTCTTGCGAGTACTTTCAAAGTACTCACCTGGCTTGTTGATTTGGCCAGATGTTGATGAAGGCGATCTCATGGATGAAGAGTTCGATAGCGAGTTCGACGCCTAGAGGAGTCCCAGTCATTCCCGTGCGATCCTGTTTTGGTCACTATATCATATCCGCTTCCGCCACCCCAGAATAAATTCATCGAGCCCCACCTCGACGCTCGATGAGCTGCCAGTTAGGAGTCAAGTTATCCACCACCACTTTTTACCTCGAGCTAGTAGCATGCCACCACACCCCTGTGTCATAACCGCCCTTATGTAAGATATTGGCGAGTTTGTAATAATATGTTGAGCAGGCTCAACTCAACCCTGTAATATATTTTATGCTACTGGTCCTTGGTTCATCAAGTATTTGTCTACCAGTGAGGATGACTTTTCCTATACTGGGATCTAAAGATCGATTTTCTCAATAATTATTTATTGAAAAACCGGTCGTGACAGACTTGGTATCAGAGCCAGGCTGACTGTAGGAAGCCACTAGGTGCGATCGCTAATTGGTTATTAACATGATAGAGTTTATTCATGTTTTTACAAATGTAGTCATTTTTCTGACAGTCAGTATAAAATTTATGATCTGATCGTTCAGAATTTTTGCCTACTTTTGTAGATGGCTGGCAACTACTGTGAGTCACAGATGTTCGCCAACGTGCCTGAGGGGTTCGTCAAGCTCCTCTCCTTCACCGTTCAGGTCGCGATGGGGCCATCCGTGCGCCTAGTCTTCACACTTTATCCACACAAGATCAACGACAGTCTGACCATGCACCAGGCCGCGGTGCAATTCAGGGGAGGGCGTGCTGAGATACACCGCTTCCGTTTCTTGGGGAGAGCCATGCCTACAGAGATGCATGCTATGGAGATGGCAGCCCGCGAGGCGATAGCTCGCCTTCGGGATGTCCTTCCTGCAATGAAGACCCGTCGCTACCGCTACCTTCCATGCCACGTGCCATACACCTGTCACTACTCATTCTCTTGCCCCAGAGGAGAGCGAGACGAGGCCATTGAGATGCTTGTCGAGTACCTCTGAGCCCTGGAGGCAGCCTTCGACAGCATGGTGGACGACCTCGTAGCTGCCCGCATGGACTCAGTTCATGGCTGTGCTGCTAATAGGAGGGAACTCCTACACACCGCTCCACTGCTGACTTTTATCTCGTCCTCAGCTTCTCATTCACCTACCATTCTCGCCACTGCTCGTCGTTTGCCTACCACTGAGGAATTTAACCAGGCTATTGCACCCACTCCCGTTCGCGCTGCACCACTTTTTGCACCCACTCCCATATGTGCTACTCCACCTATTCCGCCCACTCTTATTCAAGTTACTCCGCCTGTGGCACCTGCTCCATCAGCTCAGCGCAGCGTTCCTCGTCTGGAACCTATTAGCGAGGAGGAAGTTAATTCCCCAGCGTCACTGCGTCTCACCCTCGGCAGGCCAAGGGAGATCCTCACCATCTCCGACTGAGTACGCGTAGACGCCATGCGATGTACTGACTTGTGTAATATGTTTATATGTACATAGGTTGTGAGAAGTAGCCTGTTTGCGCATCATGTAGGATCTGGAGAAGTGCACTAGTTTAAATAACATGTCAGGATTATGTACGCATATCCTGAGTGATGTAATGTATAATTATGCTTGCGTGTAAGATATGTAATATTCATTCTCCGCGCGTAACCGTGTATTTTCAAAAATGTCCTGGAGTTTTAAAATTTTCTTTATGTGTGATTTTATTGACTTTTGCGACTCTCTTTCTTGTCTTACGAGTTTCACAAAATATATCCCCAGAGTGAAAGATGTCTCGTCCTTGGACGCGCTCCATGCCAAATCAGCCAGAGGGAAATTATGGCACACCGCAAAACCACAATTTCACTCAGGGACAGACAAGTCAACAGGACAGTGAAACAGCTTTTACACAAGTGTGTCGTCTGTATGAACAGAGTCAGCAACAACACCAGGAAATGATGAACCAATTCATCAATATGGGAAGTAACCGTGGTCAGTATCAGCAGCAATCCAAATTATCTGAGCTACAGAAGACGCGTCCTCCAACATTCTCTCACACTGACAAGCCTCTTGAGGCCGACGACTGGCTTCAAGACATGGAGAGAAAATTAATTATTGCACAGTGTTCAGACCGTGAAAAAGTATTGTATGCACCTCATTATCTCACCGGAGCAGCCACATCGTGGTGGGAAAACTTCCTGCACATGCACCCCAACGAAAATGAAATAACCTGGGAGGATTTCAAAGAAGGTTTTCGTGGGGCACACATTCCTAAGAGTGTTATGAAAATCAAGAAGAGAGAATTTGATGACCTCAAGCAAAGGACCATGACAATGTCAGAATACAACAACCAATTTACTCTGCTGTCTCGCTACGCCAATGAAGAGCGCATGCCTGAGAGCAAGAAGATGGAAAAATTCTTGGAAGGCCTAGCACCAGCCCTTAAATGCCAGCTGGTTGTGCATACCTTCCCAGATTTTAAAACACTGGTGGATAAGGCCATTACTCTGGAAAATGAGCGACGTAGCCTGGAAGATTTCCGCAAACGCAAAAGGGACCAGACTACTTTTGCTCGCAACCCCAGAAGCAAGACGGAATTTCAGAAGGGTGGAATACACAAAACCCCGACGAATAATTCACGCCCAATCAAGAATTTCCATGCAAGAGACAAGGAGTTCACCTATCGCCCAGGTGTTACTTGTTACGCTTGTGGAGAAGAAGGGCACTATGCCAAGCAGTGCCCCAAGCCAAGGAACTCAACCCCAAAGCCCAATAATGGTGGCAATAATTCAGCACCAAAGCGAAGCAATTTCAACCCCAATAACAACCACCAGAAAGGTCACCTGAACCACATGACCCGAGAGGAAGCACAGGACGCCCCAGATATCGTACTCGGTACGTACCCCATCAACACAATACCTGCCATGGTTTTGTTTGATTTTGGAGCTTCTCACTCATTCATTTCGAAGAGTTTTGCTTTGCAAAATAATTTTTCGATGCTTCCCATGGAAAAATCAATGATCATCAAGTCCCTTGGAATTAAGCAAGTGATCCAGAGTTACTATCAAGGTGTGGTTATTGAATTTGAAGGATTGGAATTTTACGCCAACCTTATTGTATTGGAAAGCAAAGGACTGGATGTCATCCTAGGGATGGATTGGTTAACCACCAACAAAGGTTTTATTGACTGCTTCAACCGGACCGTGATTCTCACACACCATCACGGAAAGACAATAAAAGTTTCAGCCAAAGAGAGACAAATACCTCGGCAACCGAGATTAAACAAGGTGTATGTTTCTGAGCTGGACAAGGTTCCAGTAGTGTGTGAGTTTCCAGACGTATTCCCAGAAGAACTACCAGGCATGCCACCAGACAGAGAGATAGAATTCAGCATTGAGCTAGCACCCGGGACCGCTCCCATTTACAAGAAACCATACAGAATGGCACCATCCGAATTGGTAGAGTTGAAGAAGCAAATAAAAGAATTATTGGAGAAAGGATACATACGAGCTAGCTCCTCACCTTGGGGTTCTCCATTTTTATTTGCCAAGAAAAAGGATGGAACACTGAGACTGTGTATTGACTATCGAGCTCTTAACATGGTCACAATCAAGAACAAATACCCAATGCCCCGAATAAATGATTTGTTTGATCAGCTCGCACAGGCCAAAGTCTTCTCAAAAATTGACTTGAGATCAGGATACCATCAATTAAAAGTGCGAATAGAAGATATCCCCAAGACAACGTTCACTTCCAGATATGGACAGTATGAGTTCACAGTAATGCCATTTGGGCTAACCAACGCCCCTGCATATTTTGTTCACCTCATGAACAAAGTATTTATGAAGTATATGGACAAGTTTGTTGTGGTATTCATCGATGATATTTTGATATACTCCAAAACACCAGAAGAGCACGCCGAGCATCTCAGGATTGTACTAGAAGAACTCAGGAAACATCAACTGTACGCCAAATTCAGCAAATGTGAATTTTGGCTAAGGCGGGTGGGTTTTCTAGGCCGCGTACTCACCCAAGAAGGTATTGCAGTAGACCCGGAAATGGTCAAAGATGTACTTGGCTGGAAGCCACCAGCTAGCGTAACGGACGTACGGAGTTTCTTGGGAATGGCAGGCTATTATCAGAGATTTATTGAAGGATTCTCCACCATAGCAAAGCCAATGACACAGTTGCTCAAGAAAGGCAAGAAGTTTGAATGGACGGAAGCATGTGAGAGAAGCTTCCAAGAGCTAAAAGGGAAGTTAACAACGGCACCAGTATTAATTATGCCAGACATACACAAGAATTTTGAGGTATTTTGTGACGCATCCCGGAAAGGCCTCGGATGCGTATTAATGTAAGAAGGCAAGGTAGTCGCGTATGTCTCCAGAAAACTTCGCAAGCATGAGGAGAATTATCCCACTCATGACTTAGAATTGGCAGCAGTCATCCATGCACTCAAGGAATGGAGACACTTCCTACTTGGAAATCGTTGTGAGATATACACAGACCATAAGAGTCTTAAGTATATTTTCACACAGCCGGAACTTAATTTACGGCAACGACGCTGGTTAGAGTTGGTGAAGGATTATGATGTTGGGATCCACTATCATCCCGGAAAAGCAAATGTTGTGGCAGATGCCCTTAGTCGGAATCCCAGCACGGACGACGATAATATACCAAAGTTGAGGCCAGAATTTCAACAGGAATTTGCCAGACTCAATTTAATGATGGTTACCGAAGGCAGTGTGTTGAATCTAGAAATACAACCTACCCTGATGGAAAAGATTAAGGAGGCCCAGTGTGGACAACCCAGCATTGATGGCATAAAAAGGAAAGTGAGTTTGGGCAAAGCCTCAGAATTAAACATAGATGAGCAAGGAATATTGTGGTACAGAGAGAGACTTTGCGTACCAAATATCAAGGACCTCAAACAACATATCCTGGCTGAAAGTCACACAGCTCCTATTCAATCCACCCTGGAGGAACAAAAATGTACAAAGACCTTCAGGAAAATTTTTGGTGGCACGGTATGAAGAGGGATATAGCCACGTTCATTGCATGCTGTGACTCTTGTCAACGTATCAAGGCCGAGCACCAGAAACTAGCCGGGCTATTACAACCAAACAAGGCTTCAGAATAATAGAGTAATTCGGAATAGCAGCCGTAATCTTGGGAAAATCTAAGTTAATGATCAATAGGTTTGGATAAATAATTTAGGAAGGATATTCTCATACTGACACAGATACCCGAGTGGAAGTGGGATGAGATTGGAATGGACTTTATCGTTGGACTGCCACGGTCACGACACGAAAATGATGCCATATGGGTCATAACCGACAGATAAACCAAAGTGGCACATTTTATTCCGGTGAAGACAATTCACACCACTCAAAGGCTGGCCAGACTTTATCTTGCCCGTATCGTCTGCCTGCATGGAGTCCCAAACACTATCATATCTGACAGAGGCACCCAGTTCATCTCTAGATTTTGGGATCACCTACAACAGGCACTGGGAACCCAACTAGAATTCAGTACCGCATACCATCCCCAGACTGATGGGCAAACTGAACGCGTAAACCAAATTCTTGAAGACATGCTGAGGGCCTATGTCCTCACCTACGGAACCAGTTGGGAAGAAAGTTTGCCATATGCAGAGTTCGCATACAACAACAGTTGTCAAGCCAGCTTGCAAATGGCACCCTTTGAAGCTCTGTATGGGAGAAGATGTCATACCCCGCTAAATTGGTCAGAGACCGGAGACAACCATATCTTCGGCCCAGATATGCTCAAGGAGGCCGAGGAGAAAGTTAAAACAATTAGAGATTGACTCAAAACAGCTCAGAGTCGGCAAAAGAGTTATTACGATCGAAGAATCGGGAAATCAGTTTTGAACCCCGGAGAATTGGTATACCTAAGAGTTTCTCCTATGAAGGGTCTGCAGCGATTCAGGATTAAGGGAAAGCTAGCACTAAGATTCATCGGACCATTTCATATAGTGGCCGGAAGAGGCACGGTAGCCTACCAGCTAGACCTACCCGGAAATTTATCCGGTATCCACAATGTGTTTCACATCTCGCAGTTAAGAAAGTACGTGAGCAACCCAGAGAAGCAAGTGTCACATGAAAATATTGACGTACAACCAGACCTCTCCTACCGAGAGCACCCAATAAAAATATTAGAAGAGTCTGAGAGGAGGACCCGACAGAAAACCATCAAGTTTTTTAGAGTTCAGTGGAGCAATCACACCGAGAATGAAGCAACTTGGGAGAGCGAGGATTTTCTTCGAACAGAGCACCCACACCTGTTTAAGGATCAGCTGAAATCTCGGGGACGAGATTTTTCCTAAGGGGGTAGGTGCTGTGACACTCCAAAATTTTTCTAGATTTTGTTTTCTGAAAGAGCCTTGCTTGGTTTGAAGAAGGTCATTTAAACCCTTCTTAAAAACCCTCTTCTAAGTTTGCCCTCTCAAAAATCTTTTCTTGGATTTAGTTTATTCTAAAAAGAAAACCTTTTTGGTTTTGGGCTTTTATTTGAATTTGATCCATTATTGTTTACCATGCCTCTTATGGTAAAACTCCCCCAAAACCCCTCCTTCCACTTTGGAACAACCCAAACATTCTGTCCAAACTAATAAAATCCATTTTTCGATTTTATTCCAATTAATTTTCTTTTCCCGAAATAATGCTGTCCTTTCTTTTGAGCCTAGGTGATTTGCAAAGCAAGTACCTAAATACCTTTGATCTTTGATCTCAATTCAACTCCTCTGGATGGTCCTTAGTACCCACAACCTAGAACCATCAAGATCTACTCTTCTTCTTTTCAAAATTTTCAAATTTCACCCTCTGCAAGTTTGGACCAGATTTGTCAAATTTGGTGAAATTCATATCTCCACTCCTCCAAATATTCCACCAAAATTCAGGAAACCTCTAGTTGCAGTGAGAGACCACTCCACCAAAAACCAGCTCAAGGAAAAATCCCTACATGCAAAAATCATTCTGTCGAACACTTGGCATGCACTGTTACTATTCATATTCAGTAAATTCAGAGATTCAGTGTCGTTTCTTCATCAGTAGTATCAGTCACATGTGAACTGTGCATTTGGCTCTTTGCTCACAGCCCCTCCCTCTTGTCCGGAGCACCACACGAGTGCTTGGTGCGTTCCTGGCATTGGTGGTGCCATGGCCCGCCTGTGCCGGTGTGTCTTGCGGCGGCAGAACCACCGTAACGGCTGACAGGGAGCAACCCTGCGACATAACGCCGTTCCGCGCCGCCCAATCCTCCTGAGAGCTCCGCGTGGCCACCTCCTTGCCAGCGCACACATGCAGCACCGGCGCCGTGGCCTGTCACCCGCACAACGCTTTCTCTGCCGCCGACGTGCCGTCCGGCTGTTCCGTCGAGGACAGGCCGTAATCCTCCCTCCCTTGTTGAGTTGGACACTGGGATGGCACCAGTGCTTCACCTAGATGATGCTCAAGCCCCTAAGCCGACCGTTCACCCACAGCGCCACCGTAATCGCCCGCCGGACTTATCCGTTCATGGCAAACACCTCGGGCCGGCTATATATAGCCCCCCCCCCCCGAGCTTGCTCTCGCCCCCGCACAACTCCACCACCTCACCAGACCCCGCCTAGCCACTGGAAGAGCCTCGAGGGGCCCTTCTTCCTCAACTCCGGCCACCTTCGTCCGCCTCGGGCTCCGGCAACGTTCTCTTCGGTGAGAACTCCTCCGCCGCCCTACTCTTGCCCGTAGCCTCGTACCACCACCAGGAGGCTAACCCACACTTCAATTTGACCCCCGCAGCTCTCTCCGGCAAGATCCACGACCACCCGAGCCACCGTCCGCCGGAGAAAGGGCCGCCGTCGACGTGGTGCTCGCCGGCGACCTCTAGCACCACCCACCAACGCGGAAAGGTGCACTGAGCACGAAGGTAACCCCCGATCACCTTGCCTCGCTGTGGATCGCCGTCGGCGACCACCGAACCTCTCGGGCACCGTCGTGCCCTGTGTCCCTCGTTTAAAAATTCAAACCTGACGGGTGGAGCCCGCCTGTTAGCCTCTCAGTCTTTTCTTTTAAACGAACCGTTTTCTGGACTTTTCCGCAGAACCCCCTGGAAGTTTTCTGTTTCATTACAGATGGGTCCTTGGACCAAAACTCTTATAACTTTTAAACACAAAATGGTTTTTGATTGATTCTTTTTCTGTCATCTTTCTTTTTCTGTCTAGTTTTTTGTCATATTTATTTGAAAAAAATATTTGGAACACTTTTCTGTACACTCACGGTATTTACGTTACGTACGTATTTTTTATACCGTAGATACCGGAGGAGGTGACGGAGCTGCGAACTTCACCCAGTTTGGCTCCGACTACTCCGAACCAGGAAAGCATGTTTGAAATCTTGATATGATGAGTGGTTGTCCCATGTTTGCATTTTTGTATAGTCATGGCATGTTTATGAACATTTCTTTGAATGTTATATTTCATGCACATAAGTGGAAAGTAAGTTTCGGAAAGCATTATGTTGTTGGATACATATTTGCATGGCCATGTGATGGCCTGAGGATGGGTAAGATGGCAGTGTTGTGGCATGCCAGTCTTATGTCAGATTATTTGACTTCCGTGTCATCGTGAATCAAATCACATTTCCATTCATTTCCTTCCTGTACTGCCACATGTTTTCGGAAAGGAATATGGCTTAGTAAGTTGCAAGTCGTTTTCCTGGTACACACCAAATAGAGAGGCCGGGATGAGGGTTCCATGGCCCTGGATTAAAGCCCATCATCCAGTCAGGGGGCATGGGTGTTTCCGGTTGGGACCGAGAGGGGGGCACCCCTTAGAGCGCGCGTATAGAAATTTGATCCCATGCTATTCGAGGTTGTGACCTCCCCGTCTCAAAGTTTTTCTTGGACGTTGTCCAGGGTGATTCCTAGCATCGTGAGGTGAAATGGGTGTGTACTAGTTAAATGTGGTTCTACTGAAATACCGTAAACGGAACTAGTCCTTCGTGACTACGGAAATCTGTTGGCTGTGGTCAGTTAGTACAAACTCTATAGAGTCTCAAATTCTTTAAATCATCTTGTACTTGTCCAAGTACTGTATTCATCTTATCTTGTGAGATATCAGCCTCAGTGACAAATCTCCGGTGGACTACATCTATGTAATCCGGTTAAAAGTTTATTCTTGTGAATGGACTAACCTGTTATTATTTTTGTTATCAAGCCCTTTCTGTGACGTCGCTCAGATGTCCGACTGTGGTATATTTGTTATTTACTTTTGTTATAAAGCCCTTTCTGTGATGTAGCTCAGACGTCCGACTGTGGCATACTTGTTATTTACTTTTGTTATCAAGCCCTGTCTGTGACGTCGCTCAGATGTCCGACTGTGGCTTTTCTTTTATAAGCCCTGTCTGTGACGTTGCTCAGATGTCCGACTGTGGCATTTCTTTTATAAGCCCTGTCGGTGACGTTGCTCAGATGTCCG
>NC_041391.1:103291343-103309084 GCF_002162155.2 Triticum dicoccoides | reverse complement strand
TCAGATGTCCGACTGTGGTATTTCTTTCATAAGCCGTGTCTGTGACGTCGCTCAGATGTCCGACTGTGGCATTTCTTTTATAAGCCATGTCTGTGACGTCGCTCAGATGTCCGACTGTGGCATTTCTTTTATAAGCCCTGTCTGTGACGTTGCTCAAATGTCCGACTGTGGCATTTCTTTTATAAGCCCTGTCTGTGACTTCGCTCAGATGTCCGACTGTGGTATTTCTTTTAAAGCCCTTTATGTGGTGTCGCTTAGACGCCCGACTGCGGCAGGAACTTTACTTATTTACCTTTCGAGGCGTCGCTCCAGACACCCGATCGGTTTTCAGTTATTTATTTTATTTATCAAGTCATTGTTGGTATGAGCATCATTGTTATTATTTAGGACGCTTTCATGCATGCATTTATTATATCTTTCGTCCGAACTGTCTTGCGAGTACTTTCAAAGTACTCACCTGGCTTGTTGATTTGGCCAGATGTTGATGAAGGCGATCTCATGGATGAAGAGTTCGATAGCGAGTTCGATGCCTAGAGGAGTCCCAGTCAGTCCGGTGCGATCCTGTTTTGGTCACTGTATCATATCCGCTTCTGCCACCCCAGAATAAATTCATCGAGCCTCACCTCGACGCTCGATGAGCTGCCATTTAGGAGTCAAGTTATCCACCACCACTTTTTACCTCGAGCTAGTAGCATGCCACCACTTTTTACCGCCCTTATGTAAGATATTGGCGAGTTTGTAATAATATGTTGAGCAGCCTCAGCTCAACCCTGTAATTTATTTTATGCTACTGGTCCTCGGTTCATCAAGTATTTGTCTACCAGTGAGGATGACTTTTCCTATACTGGGATCTAAAGATCGATTTTCTCAATAATTATTTTATTGAAAAACCGGTCGTGACACTCACCTTTGGAAAGATTGTACGATTATGAAGGCTTTCAAAAATTCTAACGCATTTGACAGCAATCAAGGGCCGGGCGGCGGCTCAGGTGGTGGCTGTTCCCATGGCCCGGGTTATGGAGGTGGTGGCTCTAATTTCGGTTTCCAGGGCCACCAAAATAATCAGGTTGGATATAATCAAGGTAACCAATGTGGTTACAATCAGCAATCTGCCCAGGGGGGTAAGCAGCAACAGCAATCCGGGTATCTAAGTCATCCAAAGCTGTTGAACAGCAGGCAGTATCATGTTTTCACCACAAGTTTGTGCAAATGGGACCAGAAGCTTCACAAGAGGGCTGTGAACGCGGTTGAGCCGGCGGTTCCCCAATACTTGCGATGGTCTGACCAACCCATTATGTGGAGCCAGGAAGATCACCCGCCCCGGGTTGATAATCCAGGTCACTTGGCTTTGGTGGTGGCACCTCAAGTTGGTGGATATAAGTTTACTAACACTACAAAAAAAAAGACACATCCGTGACATTTTGGGCCGAACGAATTTTTTTCTGTCATACATATGACACTTCTATGACGATAATTGTGACAAAACCCAATATCATCATAGATGTGGTGGGCTCCTACTTCTATGACAAAAACTAATGACAGAAAATGGGCTTTTTGTCCTGGGCGGGCCGGAGACGCAACTGCATAACATTCTTTGGGCCGTCCATGACGGAAACAACCATGGTAGAAGCGAGGGGGAGGAAAATTATGGGGAGTTGCCGGTTACGGTGGGAGGTCGGGGGCAGAGCGATGCGCGTTTCTCTCGTACGTATGCGCGTGTGTGCGAGAAATTGGCTCTAACTGAAGCCGAGCAAGGCGTTGGGCTCTAACTGAACCCGAGCGATTGCACTGCAGGCTACGCGTTACTGAACCCGAGCGATCGATCAATGGCATTTAACTGAACCCGATGGAGCGATTCCTTCACTACTGCTGCTAACTGAAGCCGATCGATGCTGCCTCTGGGATGAACAGTGAGTGTTGCGGGAGGGGGGGGTTGGATGAACAGTGAGCAGTGGTGTTACCTCTGGATGAACAGGAACCCGTGGTGTTGAGGGCTGGATGAACAGTAGACGATGGAGGGGTGGCCATGGAGGGGTGGTTGAACAGGACCCCGTGGTGTGGAGAGCTAGATGAACAGTAGATGGTGGAGGGGTGCCCGTGGAGGGGTGGTTGAACAGTAGCCGGTGGAGTAGCGCGCGATGGAGGCTGGATGAACAGGAGCCCGTGGAGGCTGGAGGAGGTTGGCGGTAGCCCGTGGAGGCTGGAGGAGGTCGACGGTGGAGATGAACAGTATCCCGTGGAGTCCTGTTTTGTGGTACACCACACCCCTCCCCCCCCCCGTTTCGACCGTAGCGCTCCAACACAAGTCTGTTTCGTCCATTTTGCGGTACGCCACACCCCTCTCGATGAACAGGACCCCCGTTTCGACCATAGGAGGTCCGTTCAGTCCGTTTTGCGGTACGCCACACCCCTCCCGATCAACAGGGCCCCAGTTTCGACCATACACTACTAGGGAAAACCTTATACACAGAACTTTAGCAGTAGCGTGGGTCAAAGAAGCACGCTGGTGCTAAATAGCAGCAGCGCGCCTGCCGAAACCGCGCTGCAGATAGTGTCGTAGCAGTAGCGTGTCTCGGTGAATACACGTTACTACTAAAATTCTCACGGCTTAGCCGATATGGTACACATAGTAGTAGCGATCTATATGGAACCGCGCTACTACTACTTTCTTTGTAGCAGCGCGTTTGCTCTAAACTCGCTACTACTAAAGGATATAAAATTAAATGAAAAGAAAATAGAAAGGTAATTGAAAATGAAAGAAATAGAAGAAGGTGAAAGGAAAAAAATAAAATGTGAAGAAAAATAAATGAAAAAGGGAAAAAGGAGAAAGTAGTAGCAGTAGCGCGTACCAGAACACGCTGTAGCTAACATAGCAGTAGCGCGCTTTCAGGAAAGCGCTACTGCTACTTCTGACTTAACCACCGCGTTCGTCCTTCCCCACGGCCACTTCCCCCAAATCGAACTCCTCCGCTCTCGCCGCCGCCGTCGCCCGTCGGTCGCTGCACTGTCACGCCCAATATGTGACCCTATCCAAAAGGAACTCGAAAGTCCCACCAAGGATAGACCCGCATATTGAAACGCTTTTGCAAGGTGGATATCATTACATCAACATTACATAATAGATGGGGATACATACATAAGGCATACAATGCCACATGAATACAACATCACAATACATAAGAGCATCATCCGACTACGGATGAATCACAAACAGAAACTCAAACGACATCCACCCTGCTAGCCCAGGCTGCCGACCTGGAACCTATCCTCTGATCGAAGAAGCAGAAGAAGAACTCAACGCAAGCAAACATCGCTCTCGCGTCATGATCATCGCACAACCAGTACCTGCAACTGTTGTTGTAGTAATCTATGAGCCACGAGGACTCAGCAATCCCATTACCATGGGTATCAAGACTAGAAAAGCTTAAAGGGAAAGGAAGGGGTAAAGTGGTGGGGCTGCAGCACCGACTAAGCATATATGGTGGCTAACATACGCAAATAAGAGCAAGAAGAGAGCAAAAGGAACGGTCGTGAAGCTAGCAATGATCAAGAAGTGATCCTGAATTCCTACTTACGTCAAACACAACCCAAAAACCGTGTTCACTTCCCGGACTCCACCGAAAAGGGACCATCACGGCTACAAACACGGTTGATGCGTTTTAATTCGGATCTGGTGTCAAGTTATCTACAACCGGACATTAACAAATTCCCATCTGCCAATAACCGCAGGCACGGCTTTCGAAAGATTATACCCTGCAGGGGTGTCCCAACTTAGCCCATGACAAGCTCCCGCGATCAACGAAGGAATAGACCTTCTCCCAGGAAGACCCGATCAGACTCGGAATCCCGGTTTACAAGACATTTCGACAATGGTAAAACAAGACTAGCAAAGCCGCCCGATGCGCCAACAAATCCCGATAGGAGCTGCACATATCTCGTTCTCAGGGCACACCGGATGAGCGAAGCGTACAGGAACCGACGTAACCCATGTTGCCAAGGGATGGCCCCGCACGGTGCTCTAGTTCGGACTAACACTTAGACAAGCACTGGCCCGGGGGGCTAAAATAAAGATGACCCTTGGGTTGGCCGACCCAAGGGAAAGGGTAGGTTGTGGTGAGGCAACTGGTAAAACCAAGGTTGGGCCTTGCTGGAGGAGTTTTATTCAAAGTGAACTGTCAAGGGGTCCCATAAATCACCCGACCGCGTAAGGAACGCAAAATCCGGGAACATTACACCGGTATGATGGAAACTAGGGCGGCAAGAGTGGAACAAAACACCAGGCAAAAGGCCGAGTCTTCCACCCTTTACTAAGTATATAGATGCATTAATAATATAAGAGATATTGTGATATCCCATCCATAATCCTGTTCACCATGGAGCAATCTTCAACTTCACCCGCAACTAGCAACGCTATAAGAGGGGCTGAGCAAAAGTGGTAACATAGCCGAACAATGGTTTGCATAGGAAAGGTGTCAAAGGTTAGAGGTTCATGGCAATATGGGATGGCTTGATAAACAGGTAATAGGTAGCGCAGCATAGCGATAGAACGAAGCAACTAGCATAGCAATGATAGTAGTGAGATCCAGGGTAGCGGTCATCTTGCCTGAAATCCTGCTAGGAAGAAGAACGAGTCCATGAAGAAGACGAACGGATGAAGCCACGAAGACGAACCAACCGTAGATGAACGAATCCTCACGATCGCAATGAAACAGGAACTAACAAGAAGAAGCACACAACAAGGTAAACACACCACACAAGAAGAAGCTACTCGTGGCAAGAGATGATGCAAACAAGAGCAACACATCAAGGCAAGTTTAAATGAGGCCGGGAACAACATATAACAATTCCGGTAAGTCCTCATATGCAAAGTTCGAAGTTGGTCCAGATCTGAATAAACCTTATGTTCAAGTTGTTAAACACCAAGTTAAGATGCACAAAGATGATCTACACGAGATTCTAGTCAAGTTACATATAAAGATCATTTAGTTCGGAGCTACGGTCTAGAAGATATGAGCAAAACAAGTTAAACATGGCATTGATGCAAAATGCACCCAAACATCAAGCAAACACCTCAAAACAAGGATGCAACATGATAATATGAAACTACATGCAATTATAAGCAAGTTTCATATAGAGCACACTCAAAACGGAGCAACGGTTCAACACACACACTATACAAGTTATAGCAACAATCTGTCCAAAACAGCAACTAGGCATATTGCAAGCATCAAAACAACATGCTATAGGACCCCAACAAGAAAAAAAAAGGCGTGGGCATGATGTACAGGTAAAGCATAACAAAACATGAACATTGTGCTATCTCCAGAAATCACTAGAACATGTCCAAACACACATGGTAAGATTGCAAGTTATAACAATTTCAGACTTTGCAGAAAATAACATCACGATGCAATGTTTAGAGCTATCAAACAATAGGTTACAGGAACTTATAATGGCAAACAAAGGCATGGCATTAATCTGCTAATTGCATACATCAAAAGTCCCTTACTGATCATAAGCCAAAAAGGACCAGGAAATATGATGGCACCCATGTAAACATAGCAAGTTATTATACAGATTCATACATGGCAGGAACAGAATTATGAAGGCATGTAGATGAGCTTGTGCAACTCACTACAGGTCATTACCTGGCATGGCAAGGAAACCAACAGTAAGAAGGCATGTTTGTGAAGCTAAGAATGGCAATAGCAAGGTCATAGGGTGCATGGATCAATAGGAAAACACATAGAAACAACTGAACTTAATGTTAACAGCCTGACAGCAATATTATGAAGCAACTTTGGAGCAAGGAAACAACAAGCTACAGCAAGCTATAAATGCAACCAGGGGCATGGATGGATAGAGGATGACATGTAGATCAAACCATGTTTATAGAACATCTCTAGATTATGCATAGAATGATTAGTAGAAACATATTTATATGGCATCATGAAATAACAAATTCAGCCAAGCAAAACAGCAACATCATGTACCCTACTTAACAAGCTCGATTCACTCACCACAAGTCATTGCATGACAATATAAGCATAGCATCATCAAGAAGACATGTTTGTGAAACAAACCAAGGTAAGAACAAGTCCATAGCATGCAAGGATCAACTATAGCATCCTTGGCTAAATTGAATAACATGTAAACAATCTGCCAGGAAACATTTTGAAGCAAAAGTAGACCACGAAAATGACATGCTAGACTACTCCATAATTGCAACCAAGGGCAGGGATGGATAGCAAAAAACCACATGTTCAAAACAGCCTTACTGAAGTATCTCAAAATATGCATGGATCTCTCTGTAGCATCAAGTTTACATGGCATCAAAATAACAGCAGAACAGGGACTACAATCAGCAACATCACGATGCCTAGTTTGCATGCTTGTGCTAGTCACCACAATGATCACAAAAATACATGGTAAGCACCTCCGTAAAGAAGACATAGCATAGATCAAAACACATGTAGACATCAACCTCCTAGGATGCACACATCAATCATGGCAAAAATGACAAATGAGCTCGTTCTGTTAACAGACAGCAGAAAACATTATGAAGCACTCTTAAAATGATGATTCAGGCATCAAGATGAGCTCAATTGAATATGATGCATTGGAATGAAATGATGTAATCGTTGAGACGAACAAAACGGAGCTACGGATGCAGAGATACGATGGCATGAATATGGCATGAAAATTACTGCAGATTCGGGACAGGCATTTTCAGAGGGGGGAAAAGTCAACCTCTCGGCACGGATATCGAGGATGGCCGGAATCTCGCTGGAGATGGACGTGGAAGTCGCCGGGGTGGTCCGGAGATGGCGGATCCGGGCCGGATCTCGCCGGATCCGGCCGGATCCCGGCGCGGGGAGGCGTAGGAGGCGCGGGGCAAGGACGAGCGCCGGAGCTCCGGGGCGGGGCGAGCGGCGGCGCGGCGCCGGAGCTCACGGCCGGCGCGGCCAGGCGGCAACGCGGAGGCGGCGGCGGAGGCGCGGGCGCGCCGGCGCGCGGTCGACGGCAGTGGGGTCGGGCGCCGAGGCGCGGGCGGCGGGGCAGGCTCCTAGGCCCAGATCGGGGCCCAGGCGGGCCGGCTGCGGGCCTGGAGGGCCCGGCGGCGCGGGAGACGGCCGCGCCCACGTGGCGGCCGCGGATTGGCCGGGGCGGCGGCATCGGACATGTCCAGCCCCAGTCGGACGCGTCTGGCGGCGCGGGGAGAGGCTAGGCTAGGGTTTCCGGGGTTTGGACTGCGAAATTCGGGGGGATGGACATATTTATAGGTAGAGGGAGCTAGGAGAGTCCAAATGAGGAGCGGTTTTCGCCCACACGATCGTGATCGAACGACCGAGAGCATGGAGGGGAGTTAGATCGGTTTTGGGCCATTTTGGAAGGGGTGTTGGGCTGCAAAGAGAAGGAGGCTTTACGGTTACCCGGTTAACCGTTGGAGTACCAAACGAACTCCAAATGGCACGAAACTTGACAGGCGGTCTACCGGTGATATACCAAGGCCACTTGGCAAGACTCGGTACTTTCCGAGAACGTTTAACACCCGCTCACAATGAGAGACAATAGGGGAACGCCGGAGGACACAAGAGTGCCGGATCGCAAAACGGACAACGAGGAAAAAGGCTCGGATGCATGAGACGAACACGTATGCCAAATGAAATGCACATGATGACATGATAAAATGCAACACGCAAGCAAATTACATGGCAACGACGGCGAATAACTGGCAGACACCTGGCGCATCGAATCCGGGGCGTTACATGCGCGCTCTCCGCACACCCTCTACGCCGCCCCGACCCCGGATTCAACGCCGCCCCCGCCCCCGACCTCAACACCGACCCGGACGCCGCCCCACCCCAAGCCTGACCTCGACGCCGCCTGCCCCTCTCCCGCCGCAGGCACCCGATCGAGGTGAGCACGCCTGCTCCTCCCCCTCCCCTACCTCTGCCTAGATAGAGTTCTTCAAATTTTAGTTGCATCAAATAGTTAGGGTTCATCTATGGGTGGAAATGAATTGGATACAGATGCGGCTGGGATTTTTTCTTGGGTGATGTTTTCTTAGATGATGAATAAACACTAGTGTAATGCATAATAAAACGAGTAAAATTTTACCTTCTTCTATTTATTTAGTAAGAACTAGGTACTAATTAGGTGATTTTTTAGTTAAAGAAATTTTTCCCGCCTCGGCGTGGACGATGCCTATCCCACAATCTCGTCGTCGAGTCGGCGGAGGACGACACCTGCTTGACCAGATCGGCCATGTTCGGGACTGGGCTCCGCCGGGGTGGTACTGGGAGGTGCTACCTACCGGGAGGCACAGGTTGGTGAGGAGCCAGCCTGTCGTTGACCCGAACCTTCTTTGTTGGCGGTCGCGTGGGCCAGTGATGATCCAGAGGCTCGTGGACTCCGCGGAGGTGGTGCGTCACCGTGTCAGTGAGGAGGACGCGCACGTCCATCGCTACTTGTTTGCATTGGAGCACAGGCCATTCTCCAATACCTGGCAGGTTCTCCGGGGATCTCACTGGAGCTATGATCCCGTGATGGTGCCTTCTCTGTGGGTGTCCACCGCCCGCGCCGATACCCGTCGTGTGCTAGAGTTTTAGTTGTATTAGTGATGTTATATGTATGACACTATTCGTGATGTATTAGTGATAATATTCGACGATGTACTGACGCATGAGATGATTTACTTTTGCTTATTGAATGCATGCTAATTTGAGTCCTATAAGATATTTTGAAATGTATATCTTGTGTTGCTCAATATCCAAGTGGCCGGTCATGTTTGTAGGTTACACCTTCGAGTGGCCTATGTTTTGCTGGAGTGTTGATTCATTTCCGTTCCGGCAAATTTTAGGCGCTCGATATGTCCTATTTTAGCAAAGGTCATGCCGGATTTTTCCGTGAATTTTGGCATGACTTGTGCCAGAATATGTAGGAAATATCGATTGCCCCGGATTTGTGTGTTGAGTATCTTGGTAGTTGTCTTCGATCGATTTTCAATTAATGTTTTAACTATGAACATAGGAAATGTCTGACGACGAAAAGGATTTCGGTATTTGCAAATACTGCGAAGACGAGCGCGGCCTATGCGACGGAACCTTCCTAGATGATGATAGGCGCTTCAGCATCAAGCTGGACGAGAACTTCGAAGTGGATACAGTAAGTCACAACGACAAGTCTTTTTTCGTAATTAAGCATGACATCTGCTTCATTTGCTTCAACTTATATATTTTTTTATTATCCTACTAGCGTATCACCTGCCATGCAAGAGTTTTTGTATTGGATAAGATAGGTTTCAGTCATAGTATGGAGGAAAAGGAAGTTTACTTGAAGACCGAGCATGGTTATATTTTCCATGCAAAGTTATACAATTCAGACGACTACACCTATTTTGGATGCAAAACATGGCGAGCACTATGCAAGACTTATGCATTTGAGCCTGATATGGTTATCACCTTTGATATTCGTCCGGAAGATGATATGGAAGGTAATACCGACATCTGGGTCGATGTGCAAACGCCTCCAGTTATACCATTATGTAAGTTTCTCAACCATGTTTATGTCTTTGATATTGTTTATTCAAAAATAGTTGACAACTAATTTGTATTGTCAGCTTATTTCCGTGCAAGCAAACATGTCCCGCGCTTGGTAGACAGGACCGTATACTGTCCTGGGGCTGAACTCAACTGCGAGGAGCTCAGTCATTATGTTTCATGGCTTGAGGATCTTGATACTGTCAAGACAAATTTTCTTCCTGCATTTAGAAATGTTAGTACTGAAAATGTGCGACCAATAGTGTTCGTAATGAACTACGGTCACATCTATTTAGAAAGGATGGTAAGATTTTTACTATTTGTCATCGGTGCATCTTTTCCATACATTATTTTTGAAGCTAAACTTCATTGCTAAGTATGTTACCATACGATGTTCTTCAACAGGGACTCCCGATGAATGTTGTGCCTTATGGGATCGAGACTAAAGGTACCATGAGTATTATCAGCTTAAGGCCAAGATATCCTACATATTACTTTAGTGCATTCAAGATTAGCGACGGATGCTTAATAGTGCAAGACTGGACCAAATATGTGATGGGGGAGCGCAGAGAAGTACTAGGGGGCAGCAAACAGATGCGCTACCCACGATTAGGAGACAGGTTCATCTGCATGCTCCAGTTTGATCGAGGAGGAGAGCTATATATGTTTTATCTTATTTTACCTAAGAGAGAGCAGCAGGAGTGATTAGCTAGCTAGAAATGAGTTTGAGGATGATGATGTGCTACACTATTACTATGATGATAAAATAGCTAGTGTTGGTGGTAATGACTATGATGATTATTATTAGCTAGTGTTAGTGCTGATTAAATAAATACTGTTGGTGGTAATGACTATGATGATGATTAAGTAGCTTGTGCTGGCGGATTAGATTCAAGTGGAGGCAACATGTGGTGCACATCGAAAGTACTACTAGTCCAAACAAGATCAAGTTTGGATTAGTAGTATACTTTTGACATGCACCACATATTGCCTCCACTTGAACCTAATCCACCTTCATTTAATACACTGTTATGGACATAATGATGTAAACCTCATAATAGCTGGTATTGTACCAATATTTGTATGATGGCGCATAAATACACTAAAAATAAAAAAAATAAAAAATACTAGTAGCGATGGAAAGAAAACACGCTGCAAGTAGATACCTTAGCAGTAGCGTGGTACTGAACAAACGCTGCAGCTATTTGTCCTAGCAGTAGCGCGTGCTGGCACGCGTTACTACTAAGCAATAGCTGTAGCGCCTTATTAGTAGCGCGGCCACCCTCGCTACTAGTGGGCACAAAACACGCGCTACTGCTAGGGTTTTTCCTAGTAGTGATAGGAGGTTCGTTTCCTCCATTTTGCGGTACGCTAGGCCCCTCTCGATCAACAGGACACAGTTTCGAACGTGGCTAGTCGGACACAAGGCCGTTTCCTCCGTTGTGCAGTACGCCAGGCCTCGTTTCCATCGCATGTTCCGTCCAAGCCCTCCCGATGAACAAGACCACGCATTCCATTCCGACCCAGCCGGTTGGCTCCCCATGAACACGACGACGACGCTGTTTCTCCGTTCTGACCCAGCCATGTACGTATGCGCGAGTAGGCGTTCGATACCCCACCCGTATGTATACATACGTTGCCGTATTTTCTTTCTTGCACCCTGGCCGCTGTACGTATGTGTACATGCTACGTGCGCGCCTCTACTACGACACGGGCGCGCCTCTACAATGACCAGTATGTAAGTACACGTTTGCGACCATAATGACAACGCTACGTACGCTTCGACCAGGTGAGTCCCGATTGTCAGACACTTCCTTGCGTGTGAAAATGTAGCTGGTGTGTCCCAGCAGTCAGAGGGGCGAATCGTTTTTTTTTGCCCGGACGCACTTCCTTGCGTGCGAAGGTGTAGCTGGTCGGTCCCAGCAGTCAGGGGGGAAACATTTTTTTTGCGAAATACGGTGGCCCATCCGGTGGGTCCCTGCTGTAAGGTGGAGGAATAATTATTTTCCTCGTAATAAGGACGCACTTCCTTGATGCGGCCATGGACCCAGCTGTCAGCCTCTCCACATACAGTCCACGTCCGATGGAAATCATTCCTTGACCACGTTGACCACGCCACGCCGAGAGCACCAGGGCGATGGACCACGGCGAGGCCTAGGAAGGGGACGATGGGGAGCCGGGGAAGACGCGGGAGTGGAAGCCCGCGCCGAGAGGATTACGAGGGTTCAGTGGTTCGGCTGCCGTCGCCGCAGGGCCTGGCCAGCGGTGGTAATAGTAGGGGGCGGTGAGGCCTTCGCAGCAGCACATCCGACCACGGGAGGCAGGAGCACGCGGCACGACCGGTGCTGCTTTGGGCGGCTGGAGCAAGAAGACCAGAGGTTGAAGAAGCACTACGTCCGTTGGATGGACATCGTACGGTCACTGGAGCTAGAATCGTTTATATTGACTAAGTTGACAAAGCCCTCCGTCCCGGTCAACTTAGTAGTCCCACAAGTCAGCCTCCCACCAAGGTGGGTCCCAGCTAGCTGGGGGGTATTCATTTTTTTGTGCGTAATAAGGAGGCACTTCCGGTGGGTCCGAGCTGACAGCAGGGGGAACATTTTTTTCACGAAATACGGTGGCCCGTCGGGTGGGTCCCTGCAGTCAGGGGAAAACGTTTTTTTCATGAAATACTGGTGGCCCATCCAGTGGGTCCGTGCTGTCAGGTGGAGGAATAATTATTTTCCGCGTAATAAGGAGGCACTTCCTTGCGGCTGCCATGGACCCAGCTGTCAGCCTCTCCACGTACAGTGTTCTTTCGATGGAAGTCGGTCATTGACCACATTGACCACGCCGCGCCGAGAGCACCACGGCGGTGGACGACGGCGAGGCCTAGGAAGGGGACGACGCGGAGCCGGGGAAGACGCGGTAGTGGATGCCCACACAGAGAGGAGTACGAGGGTTCACTGGTTCGGCTGCGCTGCCGTCGCCGCAGAATAACAGGGGGTGTGGGTGAGTGGAGTGGAGGGATGGCCTGGCCAGCGGTGGGAGTAGTATGGGGGTGGTGAGGCCTTCGCGGCAGCACAACCGGCCACGGGAGGCAGGAGCAGGCGGCACGACCGGCACTGCTTTGGGCGGCTGGAGCAAGAAGACCAGAGGTTGAAGAAGCATTACGACCGTTGGATGGACATCGTACGGTCAGTCGAGCTAGAATCGTGCATATTGACTAAGTTGACAAAGCCCTTCATCCCCGTCAACTTAGTAGGCCCACTATACTGGGTCCCTGCTAGCAGGGGGAGTGTTCTTTTTTTGGGCGTAATAAGGAGGCACTTCCTTGTGTGCGAAGATATAGCTGGTGGGTCTGAGCTGTCAGCGGCGGTAATGTTTTTTTCGCGAAATACAGAGGCCCTTTTGGTGGGTCCCAGATGTCAGGTGGAGAAATCATTATTTTGCACGTAATAAGGAGGCATTTCCTTGCATGCGGCCGTGGACCCAGCTGTCAGCCTCTCCATGTACAATCCACTTCCGATGGATGTCGTTCAATGACCATGTTGACCAGGCCGCACAGAGAGCACTAGGGCAGTGGACGTCGGCGAGGCCTAGGAAGGGAACGACACGGAGCCAGGGAATACTCGGCAGTTATTTCCCACGCGGAGGAGTACGAGGGTTTACTGATTACTGGTTTGTCTGTTGTCGCCGGAGAATAACAGCATGTGTGGGACTAAGGGTGAGTAGAGGGATAGCTAGGCCAGCGATGGGAGTACGGTGGGGCGATGAGGCCTGCGCGGCAGCACAGCCGGCCGCGTGGAGGAGGGAGCAGGCAGTCCCGCCGGCGCTTGTTTGAGCGGCTGGAGTAGGAAGAGCAGAGATTGAAGAAGCACGACGGCCGTTGGATGGACATCCAATAGTATACAGGCCATCTGTGGAAAGCCTCAAATCTTTGGAAAACAGCATACAACCCATCTGCCATTATTTCAAATAGTTTACAGCCCATTTGATAATTCTTACGGGTGTTTTTGGAGCCCATATTATTTTTTTTAGCATTACAGCCCATATTATGGCCACGGTTAAAAATTATACGAAATTTTGCATATGTCGGTGCGGTCTGAACTGTTTTTAATCCCGAAATTTCGAGTCATATTCAGACTGATTTTAAAAATAAATGTATATCAATATAAAATCCAATAAATTGTCCATGCATAAAAATCAATGCAATTTAAAATCTCGAAATGAAAAATATATATTTGAAACTAATTGCCAGTTTGATGTGTTTTAAAAATGTACAACCCATTTCTCATTACGGATAGGCCATTTTCTCGGCCAGCCAAATGAAGCTCTCCTCGTCTAGCCCAACAGGCGTGATAAAGTGACTTACTTGACAAATCACAAAAAAACTAGGCTAGCCATTTTCAAAAATAAAAAAAACTACTAGGCTGGTCTGTGGTAAACATAAAAGAAAAGGCTGTCTAGACAGGCCAGAGTGTCCCGCACAGCCCAGTTGACACCCTGCTTCCGTCTCAAAAACATATTAGATAAATGCCACTCCAATTATGGCGATTCATAAAAATGCCACTGCAATTTCCAAACTTTGAAAAATGCCACTGCAATTTTTGCAAACTTTGAAAAACGCCACTGCAGTTTGCAAACTTTGAAAAACGCCACTCCAGACTTCAAAAAATGCCACTAGAAATGGCATGAAATGGCATTTTTCAAAGTTTGGAAATTGCAGTGGCATTTCTCGGAGGCATTTATCAAATTAACACAAAAAAAAATAACTAGGCGAGCTGCTGGGTCCCTGGTGTCAGCCGCTCGTTGTGCAATTCTCTCGTTTATTGACTGCGTTGACAATGGCATGGGACCCAGATGTCAGAAATCCACTAGGAGGAGCCATTTTTTTATTGGCTTGAAATAAGGAGGCACTTGCTTGCATACTGCCATGACCTTGGCGGGTCCCTGCTGTCATCCTCTCCATGTACAATCATCTCCTGATTGTGTACGCATCAACTTGCTAGGCCCACAAGTCAGCCTCTAAACCCGTGGAGGACAAATACAACCCATTTAAAAAAATAACAACCCATTCCATACATTCAAACGGAGAGTTCAACATTCAGAGCAAAGTAACATGTCTGATCCACATATAGAGTACTGAACTTCCATGTTGACAACCATCATAGCCAAGTTAACTATCTACTCCCACTAGACAAGTACTAACTTACTCTTAGCTAACTAGACGATGCCGGCGGTACACGCTAAACGCCGGCACCGGCATCCTGCGCCTCGCCTCAGACTTGCCAGAGGTGCGATAGGGCGCGTTGCTCGCGCGCGTTGGCCCCTTCCATGCCGGCGTGGTCCACCGAAGCTTCGGCTTCCAAGCGGGAAACCCACTTGATGAGCTGGTAGTAAAAATCGGCGTCGCGAACGTGTGCGTGCCCGACAGCCTCCAGGGCTATTTGCCGGGCGCCGGCCTCCACGTAGTCGGCCCAGTTGCGGGCGCTCTGCTCGCGACTCAGAGCGTCGATGCGCTGCTGCTCCATGTCCCGCTGGCGGCGCAAACCGGCGTTACGCTGCTCCTCCGCCAGGCGGTTGCGCTCCAACAACTCCTGCTTCTCCACCATGCGGTCGCACTCCAACAACTCCTCGATCTGCGCATTGTCATCTAAAGACAGATAGAATGCCTCCTCCCTCCGTCTGCCTTCCGATGAAAAACCGAACACTAGTTCCGGCGGTGACTGCCTCCGGCGTCGCCTACCGTGGACGGGCGGGGGCATGGTGCACGTGGCGAGCAACGCCGGGCTGGTGGGGGCTTATGAGGATATGGCGAGTTGGGTCACGGTGGCACTGGAGAATGCCGGGAAACAGTACTTATTGGGGGAAGGTAGCGCGACGGTCATCGGAATTCAATGCATAATGGCTTAGCGCACTAGCTTGCCGTGGAAAACTAGGGAAACTGAAATTATGGCTGTGTCGTCCCGTCCCATCTGGTTCGCACGCCGGCATGGCGGTCAAACGAGTGCACTCGAATCATCTCCCTCCTTGTCAATAATGATTGCACGGGTTTAAAAAGCCCGCAACAATTAAAGCGTATCTTTTTTCGCATCAGTTAGCTGCCTTAATTATGGCCGGCTGCATGCAGGCACTCAGAATCGCTCGCAAGCAGTACGCGAAGCAGCATGCAACGAGTCGCAGCCGAGGGCACGCATGCAGCCACTTAAATTGCCGGAATTAATGAGGCTTAAACTTCTGCATGCCGTTAATTATTGCCATGCCTTGGTCTTGCTGCCTTGCTCACGGGACTAATAAACCCGGACAAAGGGAGTACCTTGGTTGGTGAGAGGTTTGAACTAAGCCCTGCAAACCGGAAAGGAGGTACTAGTACGTGTGTGATCCGCTATTTATTCATGTAGGATCGAGTAGGTCGTTTCTTGAATTGAGCCCTGCAAACGGGAAAGGAGGTAGTACGTGCGTGATACACTATTTATCCGTGTAGGATCGATAGTGTAGCTTGTCAGTTTCCTCAGAGGTAGGCATTTTTATCCGTGTTCTTCAGAGGTAGGCATTTTTATTCAAAAAATTGCCACTTCGCATCTTGCGTCGCAAATAAAACTACCAGGTGCACATTTGTAGGCTAGCTAGTGATCGATCAGTAACTTGTAAACACTGAGCGAACAGAAATAAGTAACTGTTAATGCATCTCAATGATTCATAGATCATATACAAATATGTAGCTCCAAAAGCAAAGATCAGCCAGTTTGGATCGTGCGTCACAACTAAAACTAACTAGTATGATTCCCATACATAAGATCAACATGTTAATGCATCTCAATAATTCACAGATCATATACAAATATGTAGCTCCAAAAGCAAAGATCTAGAAAAAATATCTGTTCTTCCTACTAACATGGATGCTTCTCTTGGCGAACATTCAGTACAGACTGAAAGACAAATTTGTTTGTGAAGTCTACAATTCCTCTTGCAAACGTAAGTGGTTTCACCAACAACTGGAACCATAAGAATGAACCACACATGATGGAGGAACATCCACTGCAATATGATTTGGTCTTCTCTCGATCACACCACGAGACTATTTTCGGAATACAAACTTTAACTTAGGGAAAATGATGCCCATTGTATAATCATACCAAAGCAATGAAGCACCAACTGTTGGCCAGTAAATAGTACAGTACTACTTTTCTGCAGTCCATGAAGTGACTATCCAATCTTTGTGTCCATTTTC
The DNA here is from genome assembly GCF_002162155.2 of Triticum dicoccoides. Taxonomy (NCBI): domain Eukaryota; kingdom Viridiplantae; phylum Streptophyta; class Magnoliopsida; order Poales; family Poaceae; genus Triticum; species Triticum dicoccoides. Next base: position 103,292,329 of record NC_041391.1, on the reverse strand, counting down.
AAATGACACTGCATGCAATGACTATACTATTCTCTTGTGCAGTTCAACCAAAATTGCGGACAATTTGTTTGACAAATAGCAATGGGCAGACATCTCTGTCTGCACAAATATCAAGCAGCTAGTAAACATATACCACACCATGTTTGCAGTGATGGAAGAGGTGAAATCGATACAACCGAAATTGAGCATCCAATCATTGAATCCTGTCCTGTACCTCCAATGTAAACCACTAGTATTACTATCTAATGACAGTACAAAAAGAGTAGCAAGACACTACTAGGTAAAACCTTATACACATAACTTTAGCAGTAGCGTGGGTCAAAAAAGCTCGCTGGTGCTAATTAGCAGTAGCGCGCCTGAGGTAACCGCGCTGCAGATAAAGATCTAGCAGTAGCGCATCTTGCTTCAAACACGTTACTACTAAAATTCCCACGGCTCAGCCGATAGGCTACACATAGTAGTAGCGATCTATAACGAACCGCGCTACCGCTACTTTATTTGTAGTAGCGCGTTTTAATATAAACTCGCTACTGCTAAAGGTTATAAAATTAAATGGAAAGAAAATGGAAAGGTAATTGAAAATGAGAGAAATAGAATAAGGTGAAAGGATAAAAATAAAATGTGAAGAAAACTAAATGAAAAAGGGGGAAAAGAGAAAGGAGTAGCAGTAGCGTATATCACAGAACGCGCTGTAGCTAAGATAGCAGCAGCGCTTTTCCTGGAACGCGCTACTGCTACTTCTGACTTAACCTCGGGGTTCGTCCTTCCCCACGCGGACACTTCCCCCAAATCCAACTCTCTCCACTGTAGCCGCAGCCGTCGCCCGTCGGCCGCCGCACGCTCTCCACACCCTCTACGCCGCCCCGACCCTAGATTCAACGCCGCCCCCGCCCCCGACCTCAACGCCGCCCCGGACGCCGCCCCGACCCCGACCTCGACGCTGGCCGCCATCCGCCATGTGCCCGAGCCCCGACCCCGACCTCGAC
>NC_041391.1:103275347-103290939 GCF_002162155.2 Triticum dicoccoides | reverse complement strand
CTTCCCCCAAATCCAACTCTCTCCACTGTAGCCGCAGCCGTCGCCCGTCGGCCGCCGCACGCTCTCCACACCCTCTACGCCGCCCCGACCCTAGATTCAACGCCGCCCCCGCCCCCGACCTCAACGCCGCCCCGGACGCCGCCCCGCCCCCGACCTCGACGCTGGCCGCCATCCGCCATGTGCCCGAGCCCCGACCCCGACCTCGACGCCGCCCTGCCCCTCCCTCGTCGCAGGCACCCGAGGTGAGCACGCCCGCTCCTCCCTCTCCCCTACCTCTGCCTAGGGTTTCTTTATATTTTAGTTGCATCAAATTAAGTAGGGTTCATGTAAGAGTGGAAACAAATTGGATGCGGATGCGGCTCAAATGAGTTAGGGTTTATGTAATTAAGGGTGTAAACGAATCAAAATTCTAAGATGAATCATAAAACGAGTAAAATTTGACCACTTATTTCACTTTATAGTTGGATAATTGAAATATCCGCTACCACTTTCCACCCCTATAGGTTCATCAAATTAGATGGTAATTAGGGCAGTAGTTCCTAGGTACTAATTAGTTAGTAAGAACTAGGTACTAATTAGGTACTAGAATATTTTTATTTATAGTATGTTTATTTTTAGTAAGAACTAGTTGAATTAATAGAACTAGTTAGTAAGAACTTGTTTCTATTTTTTAGTTAAAGCAATTTTCCTGCCTCGACGTGGACGATGCCTATCCCGCATCCTCGTCGTCGAGTCGGCGGAGGACGACACCTGCTTGACCAGATCAGCCATGTCCGGGACTGGGCTCCGCCGGGGTGGTACTGGGAGGCGCTACCTACCGGCGGGCGCAGGTTGGTAAGGAGCCAGCCTATCGTTGACCCGAACCTTCTTTGGTGGTGATCGCGTGGGCCAGTGATGATCCAGAGGCTCGAGGACTCCGTGGAGGTGGTGCGTCACCGTGTCAGTGTGGAGGACGCATGTCCGTCGCTACATGTTTGCATTGGAGCACATGCCGTTCTCCAATACCTGGCAGGTTCTCCGGGGATCTCACTGGAGCTATGATCCCGTGATGGTTCCTTCTCTATGGGTGTCCACCGCCCGCTCCGTTACCCGTCGTGTGCTAGGGTTTTAGTTGTATTAGTGATGTTATATGTATGACACTATTCGTGATGTATTAGTGATAATATTTGACGATGTACGAACGCATGAGATGATTTACTTTTGCTTATTGAATGCATGCTAATTTGAGTCCTATAAGATATTTTGAAATGTATATCTTGTGTTGCTCAATATCCAAGTGGCCGGTCATGTTTGCAGGTTACACCTCCGAGTGGCCTATGTTTTGCCGGAGTGTTGATTCATTTCCGTTTCGGCAAATTTCAGGCACTCGATATGTCCTATTTTAGCCAAGGTCATGCCGTATTTTTCCGTGAATTTTGGCATGACTTGTGCCAGAATATGTAGGAAATATCGAGTGCCCCGTATTTGTGTGTTGAGTATCTTGGTAGTTGTCTTTGATCGATTTTCAATTAATGTTTTAACTATGAACATAGGAAATGAGTGACGACGAAAAGGATTTCGGTATTTGCAAATACTGCAAAGACGAGCGCGGCCTATGCAACGGAATATTCCTACATGATGATAGGCGTTTCAGCATCAAGCTGGACGAGAACTTCGAAGTGGATACAGTAAGTCACAACGACAAGTCTTTTTTCGTAATTAAGCATGACATCTGCTTCATTTGTTTCAACTTATTTTTTTTACTATTCTACTAGCGTATCCCCTGCCATGCAAGAGTTTTTGTATTGGATAAGATAGGTTTCAGTCATAGTACGGAGGAAAAAAAAGTTTACTTGAAGACCGAGCATGGTTATATTTTCCATGCAAAATTATACAATTCAGACGACTACACCTATTTTGGATGCAAAACATGGCGAGCACTATGCAAGACTTATGCATTTGAGCCTGATATGGTTATCACCTTTGATATTCGTCCGGAAGATGATATTGAAGGTAATACCGACATCTGGGTCGATGTGCAAATGCCTCCAGTTATACCATTATGTAAGTTTCTCAACCATATTTATGTCTTTGATATTGTTTATTCAAAATAGTTGACAACTAATTTGTATTGTCAGCTTATTTCGGTGCAAGCAAACATGTCCAGCGCTTGGTACACAGGACCGTATACTGTCCTAGGGCTGAACTCAACTGCGAGGAGCTCAGTCATTATGTTTCATCGCTTGAGGATCTTGATACTGTCACGACAAATTTTCTTCCTGCATTTAGCAATGTTAGTACTGAAAATGTGCGACCAATAGTGTTCGTAATGAACTAAGGTCACATCTATTTAGGAAGGATGGTAAGATTTTTACTATCTGTCATCAGTGTATCTTTTCCATACATTATTTTTGAGGCTAAACTTCATTGCTAAGTATGTTACCATACGATGTTCTTCAACAGGGACTCCCGATGAATGTTGTGCCTTATGGGATCGAGACTAAAGGTACCATGAGTATTATCAGCTTACGGCCAAGATATCCTACAGATTACTTTAGTGCATTCAAGATTAGCGACAGAGGCTTAATAGTGCAAGACTGGACCAAATATGTGATGGGGGAGCACAGAGAAGTACTAGGGGGCAGCAAACAGATGCGCTACCCACGATTAGGAGACAGGTTCATCTGCATGCTCCAGTTTGATCAAGGAGGAGAGCTATACATGTTTTATGTTATTTTACCTAAGAGAGAGCAGCAGGAGTGATTAGCTAGCTAGAAATGAGTTTGAGGATGATGATATGCTACACTATTACTATGATGATAAAATAGCTAGTGTTGGTGGTAATGACTATGATGATTATTATTAGCTAGTGTTAGTGGTGATTAAATAAATACTATTGGTGGTAATGACTATGATGATGATTAAATAGCTTGTGCTGGCGTATTAGATTCAAGTGGAGGCAACATGTGGTGCACATCGAAAGTACTACTAGTCCAAACTAGATAAAGTTTGGATTAGTAGTATACTTTTGACATGCACCACATATTGCCTCCACTTGAACCTAATCCACCTTCATTTGACACACTGTTATGGACATAATGATGTAAACCTCATAACTGGTATTGTACCAATATTTGTACGATGGCGCATAAATACACTAAAAATAATAATAAAAAAATACTAGTAGCGATGGACAGAAAACACGCTGCAAGTAGTTACCTTAGCAGTAGCGTGGTACTGAACAAACGCTGCAGCTATTTGTCCTAGCAGTAGCGCATGCGGGCACGTGTTACTGATAAGCAATAGCTGTAGCGCCTTATTAGTAGCGCGCCTACCCGCGCTACTAATGGGCACAAAACTAGCGCTACTGCTAGGGTTTTCCCTAGTAGTGAGATAGTAGCAAACCATGTACCTTCGTAATGAACAGCTCATAGTGCCACCAATTGGATATAAACGTTTGGAAAAAACATGCTCCTAATGTTGAACCAGTTGGACTTTTTGTGCAGCTCCACTAAAATCGAGCATCCCTATTTGCATAGATATTGAAAGTGTTATTACTATAATAGTGGCACTAGTTGAAGCATAGACTCACAAATATAAGCATTCCAATTTCTTAATGGGAAAAGGTAGCAAGACTGTTTCTAACCACCTGTTTGAAGGAATGAATAAAGCAACAGCGGCTGATGTCAGGAAGGCATACATAGTTTTTTTCTGAAAAACTGAGCCATTCCTGACCTTTCCTCTTCTTTTAAGCAAATTTTGTGCAATTCTACTAAAATAAAATGCCATCACCGCCTTGACAATTTAGTTACACTCTAAAAAAGGAAATGACTTACATTACATCATGATGTCGAGTATGTAGTAGCCAGACATTGGAGACAAACATACAAACCTCCTTCGATAACATAATGAACATTAATTTTAACAAAGGTGTGACTAGCTTTACCGGGATAATTTGAGTGAACTCTACACCCTCTGTTCCTTAATATAAGACGTTTTCGCGGTTCAATTTAAAGTACCCAAACATCTAGTATTTAGAAAAACAGGTAGTAGTTTTCTTGAGCACATATCTGGGATAGCTTGCCACACTTTATTTATGTCCATACACTAATGCAACACCATCCGAATACTACAAATATACACTAATCCAGTGGCTAGTGCAACAATATAGTAATTAGTTTATTACAGGGTACAATACAATGGTTTTGCTGAACAGATTTCAATAAACTCTAGCACTGGAAGGTTTCTATAAGAATTAACAATACAAAATGTAAAGGTAACAAGTTTCAGCATTGGTATACTAGTTGTGCATGAGCATTAAACCAAATACAAAAGTCTGAAGGTAACTAGCATTATTAACTAATGACAGTATAAAAAAATTGCAAACCATGTACCTCCAAGGTAAATATCATTTCGAATTCAGGGGGGACCTTAAAAATTCCTATCCCAATCTTAATAATCGATCAAACATAAAAACTTGATCGAACGAATCAAGAGAACAACCGGAGGAGGAAGTGCCCACTCTTGACCTTTCCTCTTCTCTTCATAGTTGTTTGTGTAGTTTAACCAAAGTAAAATGACATCAGCGCCTTGGCATTTTGGTGACACTATACAAAAAAAATAACTTATCTCATGAAAGTGAGGTATGTAATCTATAAGCATTAACAGTGCAAAAATCTGAAGGTAGTAACAAGTTTCATCGTTGGTATACTGGCTGTGCAACAACATTATAATGCCTTAACTGAAAAGTCTTTAATAAATCCACAATCAACACCTAACCCTGAAATAATCCAGTGACATTAAATGGCCTTGCTTAAATTTATCGGTGCCATTAGACTGAGAGCAAAAAAAGTGGCAATAAGAGCATGGGAGGCCCATTCGGACAGTGGGCGCACCAGTACGATGCACCTCCACGGACGCAGAGTGGTGAGGGTGGTATGGTTGCCCTGAGCATCAAATATCCAGGCAGCATATGTGGATTACATCCCATTTTTGTTCTCTTTAGCCACCCTTTTTCCTATGTGAGGACAACAAACCGATCGACCTGGTCATTCTCTATTGCGTTGTCATTCCTTTCTACCCTTCTTCAACCAAGAGACACGAGACTCGTTCCTTAGCTACTGATTTTCCCCTTTTCAACCTAAATGCGGGTTCGATGCCTACTCTCTTGGACAGTACAGTCTCCCTTCCTTTCCTTATTCAGCCCAGACATGCATTAGTCTGCATGAAGTAGGGTTTCCTTTAATAGTGCAAATTATGGTTTTCGTCTTCGTGGCCAGCAGAGCAGAGGATAGCAAATTAGGAAGATGGTGGAGTGGAAAAAGATCCACATGCAACGACGTGCCAGATGGGGCAATAGAACAAGGGTATGGTTCCAAAAGAGGTAGCTTACCTGAGGGTTTGAGGGAAGTGGCTTCACTCGTGGTCGTCGTCCTCCGCACACACTACGGCAGCGATCCCGCGCAGGCTCTAGGTATGAGAGGACGGCCTTGTCGTCAGTGCGTGACCTCGCTCCCCGACGACGAGTGTGTCAATGCTGCACGTCCTTTTCTTCCCCGGCGGATCTGTGACCACCGGTGTGGAGGGAGAGAGGGGCCGTCTTTTTAGATCTGGAGAGAGGGTGCTAGTGTGAGAAGCATGTGGGCAGCCTTTGGCAAGAAAGCGCTAAAGCTCCAGCCTATATATCTTCTTTATACTACTAGTACTGGAGGTGGAGTAGTGGTAGAGTAGTTTATATTTTCTCTGCGTACAGTACCAGTTAGTCGTGCTTCAAAACTGAACGACGCGCCATTAAAAAAATAAAGGCCGATAACTAATGCGGCATCTCGGGCCAATGCGGCCAGATCGCATTTTGCACGAGAAATTACACACCATGTCTCGTTGACATGTGGTCCCGTTCCACATATCAGTGAGACGACGGCGAGTAGTAGAAGTATTTCCGAACCGACGTGTAGGCCGGGGCGCCCCTTCGTGAACCGTGGCAAACTGACAACCGTCCACTGACTCTTCGCCTTTCCCTCTCGATTTGGAACTGCTGTCATACACTCTTCCTCTCCCTCCTCCATTTTCCTTCAGCCCTTCACCCTTTCTTCTACCATTGTTCGATCGTCTTCTCCGTGGAGGGAACAGGACGGAAACGACCCCGTTATTCTTGCCCCGATCTGAAAGATGACGTGGTGGAGGAACTCATTGATCGGTGCGACGTCATCAGCTTGGCTAGCATGGCAGGTTCGTTCAAGCCCATTCTCGACTAAACTAATAACATCATTACAAGGAACCCAAGAGTCAAGGAGCGGTTTGATCTCCCCTATCTTCTTTGCCGTGACCCTGATGACTGGCGCCATCACGATGGAGTCCTCGCCCTGTGCAAGTTGATGCCGCTTGAAAATGATACGTATGATGTTAAGATGCCATCGCTTGAGGGCAAGGCTTGGGCAGGCGCAAATGGAGATTGGTTTGTTTACATTGGGTCCAACTATGAGTGGGAACTTGAGAATGTGTACACTATTGACCGGGTTCCACTTCCCAAAATCTCAGCAGACTGCCCAGAGGTTGAGCACACCGGTATTGTACGCACGTTCAAATACAATCGTGGTGACTTTTTTCTATGGAAGATAGCAATTTCTCAAGTCCCCAACCGCTCTTGGAATTACAACAACTATGAAGTTGTTGTTATATTCGACAATCTTGTTGCCGTCGTTAGTGGTTTGACTGGATGGATATTGCTCAAAAATCAGTTTTTGTACATGGATGAGTATTGTGATGCAATTCAATACGAGGGCCATGTGTTTGCTGCCACCACTTGTGGCACTGTTTTTGCATGGCATCCTCGTTGTTTCGGTACGTTTGTCTTCCAAAGTAATTATAATTGTTTCATCCACATGCATGCGGGTAGCAAGGCTGGTCATAGTGGGGAGTAACTTAGACTAGTAACATGCATATGTTACTAGTAGTTTATGTTACTACCTCTATAGTGCATAGTATCTTAGATTAGTATCATAGGTGGTCTCATTTATTGCCATGCATGACACATAGTAGCATCACATTTATTATGTTGCGGTATCTACCTATGTTACTATAACCATCTCTCTCTTCCTTAATTGCCTGCCACATAAGCATGTTTGCGAGTCCCAAGTGCATGATACTAATTATGTTACCCCCACTATGGCCAGCCTTACTAATTATCCTTCTTCTTGTGTTTCTAAGGTCCCATGAACATTCCACCACCTATACTTGAAGATTTTTATAACCAAGCGGGAGATGATGATGGTGATGATCACGAGCATGAGGACGAGCAGCGCCCATATACTATTTGGCGCCTGGCAACTAATTCCGATGGATCACCTCTTCTCGTGTGTATACAGCCCACTGATGATGTTACTGCTAAGGAAGCAGGTGTAGTCTCCCATGGTCGCACTCTCCGGACCTATTCCAACACCTGTTGCATGGTATTCGGGATGGATACTAGTGTGCTAGCGCCAACTCCTTCTCCCTGGTACAGAATTGATAGTCTTGGAGAAAACTCGCTCTTCCTTGGACAAAACTATCCAATGATGGTGAAAGGCGATCCAACTGCTGTTGACACAACGTTACTACCATTTATGAGAAGTAACTGTGTCTATACATCGGACATTTGGGTGGTTTCTTACCCCGGTACTGATATAGTAGGCCGCTTCAGCCTGGATGATCAGTCTTGCGTTGGTCTCCAGATCGACAATGGATGGCCCGTCCTAGAGAATCACTTGTGGTTCAAAGCAAGCGTTTCCAACACCGAGGAATGGTTGAGTTGAAGTTCATTTCATTGCTTGTTATTTGTTTTGTGGTGAAAACTTTAGTATTTATAATGTATCCTCGTTGTCGATGTGGGTTGATGACCTGTTGTATGTAATAAAATGATATGCCTGTGATAAACTTAGTAAATTTATGAATGGCTTCTGTGAGTGAGTGGTGCGACGAGGCAAAAAAATATTTTCCGAATACATAATTGTATGTGCATTGCAACATGTTATCAGATGGGGCCAATCAACAATAGTAGTACACTATTTGTACTAGCTTCACATGCTTTGCACGTCGTGCAGGTGTTTTTACTGTAGCCATACTATACTACGTAACCAGCACCTCGAATCCTCGATACTAGTAGTACTATATAGAACTAACTAGTAGGAGTAGTAGGGTGGCATGGGCCAGAACAAGCATTCACGTCCAGGAGTACGACACATGCCACCAGCACGACTTCCATCTAACGTCATATTTCTTGGAGTCCGTGCTAGAGCAATCTCTTCAACCTCATCGTTTCTCTAACTCAGCCATCGCGCGGCGGGCCAGGTGAGGGTTTGCCGATAGTCGGTTTCCTTAACTGCGGTCCCACTTGTAAGGCCAACTGCAACGCACGACCCCAAACGGACCTCTGTTTTGCACGAACTCCAACGATAATTTTGACTAGAAAAGCAAGACCAAAGAAAACAAGAACCACAAGAATACATTTTACTACTCTTGTAAGTTGGATTAGTGCCTTCTCGATGCATTCATTGTTGATCTGCGGAGGCTCGATCTTGCGTGCTTCTTTCTTCTTTGAGTGTAAAGAAGTAGACGTTGCTTCCTCGCATCTAGTCTCATGTCTAGCCTCTATTCTAGTACTCCCTCTGGTTCGTTTTTCTCTGCGTCTAAGCAGCAACACGCATACCAAGTAGGAGTATCAACAAGTGCACTAATCTCATCTATAGCCTCTGTGCTAGCTAAAAGTGATAGAACATCTACTAAATTGCGCTCTATCAATATATGGATGTACGCTTCTTCCCAATACAAAAACTTGCATCCATTCTACTCCCTCCGTTGCACAATACATGCCTTATATTTGTCAAAATATATATATGTATCTAGACATGTTTCAGTATGTAGGCACATCCATTTTTGGAAAAATGGAAGTCAAGTATTTTGGAACAGAGGGAGTACACAATAAATTTTTTAAGTTAGCACAACTAGTCTAATCCGAGAGCACAACCGAAGATTTGGCCGGGTTCTTCCTCCTTTTGCCGACACGTGGGACATCCAACATCCAGGTTGTGTCATGAAAGAAAATAGAGTGGTAGTTGATAAGTTGAAGCCACGAGATGTGCATCTTGGGTTAAACTGTAAATAGAATCTTACTACTTTTGAGTAACTCCAAAAGCAGCCACCGAAGATCTTTCTTGGATTTGTTTTTCATCACCAGCACGTCGAGGTGAAAGATGTGGAGGTTCAGTGGTCCGCTTGTGTTTTCACTGACATGTGGGACCGCATGTGAGCAAACAGACGATGGGCTCCGTGCGTCCGCTGGCTGGCTGAGAAGAGTGATAGAGGAGTGCTGAGCACGGACTGCAGGAAATTTGTTCTACGTACTATACCTTGATATAGGCTCGATATAGTGGGGTGGCATGGGCCGTAACTAGCATTCACATCTAGCACTACGGCACACGCCACCCACACGAGTCCCATACGACACCAATTTTCTTGGAGTCCGTGCTACAACCATCTCTTCTCCCTCCTGTTTTCTGAGCCATCGCGTGGTGGGCAGGGTGGGGGTTTGCCGATAGTCGGTTTGCTCAACTACGGTCCCACTTGTAAGTGAAAATGCAACACCGCACGCATGCCCGCTTGAGCGGCGTGCCGGACCAACCATGTGGGGGTGCGACGTGAACACGGCAGGCTTTTCCTTTTGAACTCGTAACTTGTAAAATTTGGTTCTGCTCCATGGCGTGATCGATAGATAGAAAATAACGATTTTGCCTAGAGTAATGAGAAGTTTGGTCTTGGCACCGTTCATGCATGGAGTACGTACGAAAATTATGAAGTTGATGCGAAAGGTAAGATAATTACTGTAGTATCATATACTACTACATGGATTTGACGGAAAGATAAAAATACATACGGATCCATCAACGACATCCTCACACCCTAGTGCGCTGGGTCACCAACCGACGTGTGAGGAGCAGCGGCGTTCGCGGCGAGCTCAACGTGCTTCTGAACAGTGCGTCCAAGGTTGCCCTGCGGTCCAAGAAGGCCAGCGTCCTATCGTGCTCCTCTTGCATGCGAGTAGACGTGGGTGATTATGTCCATGGTGTCTTGCTGCGCCAGGCGCTGCGCGGCGAGCGCGACCTCAAGGTGGACATTCTCTGGTGTGACCGCGGGCAGTCGCAGGGCCACCAGTGCGTCGAAGAGGTTGTCATCATAGTGGCCGTTGAGGGTGGCGCGCATCGAAGAGCCTGGGCGCGTCGGCTGAAGGCTTACGTCAAAGTCGTCTGCGAGCTTCTTGACGGCGGTGAACTTGTAGAGGAAACCGACGAGGACCTCGTCGAACAAGGAGACGAAGCTATCGTCCAAGCGGCCCCTCGCCCTGCCGGCCTCAAGCAATACTACCTGGAGAAATTCCTCGTTGCTGGGCCGCAGGCCAACGTCATGGACCATCTGGCACAGCCGGCTGATGCTCGCGCTCATCGCCTCCATGGGTCTAGCTTAGCTTCTACTAGTCAACTGATCTTGCGATTTGAGTGATCACTCTTGCCCTTTGTTAGCGTGCGTAGGTGCGTAGGATTTCGTACAACTCCTCGGCCCTCTACTGCACCTACCTTTGGCTGTATGATAGGTGGGCCAGCCACCCCCTGGGCCCACGTGTCATTCACCCAAAGGCAGTTGCCGTAAGTCAATGAAGCTGCACCCCCCTTCGTGCCGGTGCAGTATAGTCATCTCATCGGACCTCTAGTTGGGGCCAAACGAGAGAAGTTTGATGTTTACTGGTTTATTGGTCCCCTTTGCATTTTGCGCCAAGTTTTGACCTTTGATTTAACTAATAAAATGTTAATGCATGTAAACAAAAATGTTGTGTAAGACACATTTTGAAAACCAAATAATCCCAAAACACTTAGGCATGGTGCATTAACTCCCTCCTTGTTTCTTATTTCATGACATATCAACTAATGAGACATGTGGGCCGTGCATGCTTTCAATGACTTGAGACTACCAAACATGACATGAACTGTTTAGTTCATTGCATCATTGCATGTAATCCTATTAAGACTCTAGTTAGCAAGAAAACATTAAGTTCTCTCGCCGATAGGAATAAAACACCATGTATTTATTTACAGAGGGAGTAGTACATTTTTTGTGACATGCATTACTAGATATTGCTAGTCAAATACTAAAATCCAGATGGACGTGGTAGTACTCCTAAATCCAGACGGTGGTGCTACTAGTACTAGTAGTAGTACTACCAATGTAGTACTCCTAGGAGTACTAGCACTGTACTACCCATTGGTCAAATTATTATGTGCTGCTCCTCACAGTGAAGTGACAAGACCCTGCGCCGAAGATGACACCTGAGTATAGGCGCCGTGTTCGGCATACCATAGTCAGCCTCACCGTCTGCAGTCACTATCATCATGGCTGTAGAGCTAGCCTGCTTACAACTAGCCCTGTTCGACATAATTTCCCATGTGTAGATGCCCGTGCATTGCACGGAACACCAAGATTGGGGGTGGACAGCTCCGGCAGCGTCCATCACGCTAGATTTTTCCATGGCCTTCTAGATGTGGGGGGGTGGAGATAAGGCTGATTGTGAGAGACAAGGAGTTGTTTGTAAATAGGGAACAAGTGCAGGCATCTTTTTGCAAAAATGGAGAAGCTTGGTTTGTATGCGTCAAATCTAGATCCGACGGCTACTGGTGAACGATGGGAGGCACAACATCATCACCAACTCATGACCTGTTTGACTCGCAGGATTTTGAAAATGCAGGAATATGACATGGCAATATTACAAGTTTCAAACTGATATTACAAATGTTAGGAGTAATGCTGCACCTAGGAAGAGGGAATTACTAGGAAGTTCACGTAAGAACTTTCGTCACTTTAGGTGGATGCAGCGTTATCGTACAAACTAAAATCCACCGCCCTGACAAGTCACTAATGGGCAAATAAGTTTTCGAGTCTCTGGCCACTTGATGTTTCAAAAACAAATTCAGATTCTGCGGAGACTTTGTCATTTAGGCTTAAATGCTTGCGGTGATCAGCACCCCATTCATTGTTGCGCCAGAGAACGCCAAACCTCATTACCTTGAGCACACTTGCCTCTAGAACAAAGAACCTGGCCAATTTAATCTTAGATGTGCTGCCTCGGTAGTCAATCAAATCAACTTCTGTAAGATGGAGATCAAGGCATTCGATGAGATTGTTATAGTGCAGCACATTTTTCACTTTCAGGTCTTTTTTTATCTGCAAAAGAAGAGAACATATTAGAGCAGCTGGCTGCATAAGATTGCCGGGTCATTAAGAGGTACCAATATCATTCGCTCATACGATAGGGTTGTCTGGCTAGTGATATTTTTTCACTCTCTCTCTCTCTCCCTCTCTCTCTCTCTGTTTCTGTTTCCTCTCATTTAACTAGAAGCACGTGAAGAGCTTGGGCATTTGTTGCCTTCCACTATGTGGACGATGCCATATTTCGCAAAAGTATACCACGTAATACGCATCGATGTCAAATCAAAAGATTTTGGCACCGCTCTCGCGATGTGAGAGAGTTGGCACCGCTGTGCACATAGACCCACATGTATAAACAAATCAATCAAACCAACTACACCAGCCTCTCACTCTCCCAAACAAGTGTTTTTTTATTGCCTCAGTCCTCTCTCTCTCCCATGCAGTGTTTTTTTTATTGCGTGAGTTAATTTGGCACCGGAGCAAAGTAGGTCATCCAGATTGGGGAACCAGGTGAGCAATGGAGGGGCATCGATGCCAAATGCATCACAAGTGAATTTGGCACATGTTTTGGCCTACATAGCCCACTTTTGTACTCCCTCCGTCCCAAAATTCTTGTCTTAAATTTGTCTAAATACAGATGTATCTAGTTACATTTTAGTGTTAGATACATCTGTATCTAAACAAATGTAAGACAAGAATTTTGGGACGGAGGGAATACTACCTCGTATTTAGTATACAATTTTGACCATAGATTTACCTAAGAAAATGCCAATGCATGTCACTAAAAATTACACTATTTGAAATTATGTTCAAATACGAATCCAACGATATAGTTCTTAGTGACATGCATTAACATTTTGCCAGTTAAATCTATGGTCAAATTTTGATACTACAAAATTGGAAGAGTAAACCAGGACGGAGGTAGTACTTGCCCTTAGGGTAACCATAGAGTTATTGGAGTAGTCTAAGTTACTTTCCACTATGACAAGCCTAGGCAACTATAGTAGTACAGCATAAAAATGATGCAGGTGATCACGTGAGAAAAATTACTAAAAACATTTCTTTCGGTGCAGTGCGTAGATGTAGTTTTGAACACTAAACTTGTCATCGTAATTTGGGAAAATTACGAAAAAATTGAGCTACGTTGTGATTACCGTTTACTAATAGGAAAGAAGTTTCACCTTGATGAGTAGGTTCTTCATGCATGGAAAGCATGTAAGGAATCCAATAACTTGATCCAGATTGGGGCTGATAGATTTTAGTGCTAAGATCTTCACTATGCGCATGGACTGGGTCAAGCTTGTGGGAATCATTTTCTGGAAGACGGTCGTAAATGCATCAAGAAGAAATTTAAAAATGTGAATTTCAAGAAGACGGAGAAGAAGATGAGTGTTGTACCTGAATGATTACAGATCCAATAAAGAGTTCGGAGAATTTGGCAGACGAGTACACCAACGCTGTCAATTTCGGCGCGTCAATGACCCTGATTTCTGTTGGACCTTCTAGATCCGATACAAGCAATCTCTCAAGGAAAGGCGCATTCTCAATGACCATAACATGGAACAGCTGGAGTGATCTCTTCCCAATTGATGTCTTGGTGCGGGGCCAGCAAGACACATAAATCCATCGGAGATTTGTCGAGGCGATGTGGAGGCTAATGAACCTGTGGATCTGCTCAAGACAAAGGTATTCGAGCGCAGTACAGCTGCGGAGCAGGTGCTCCATAGCCTTCTTCGAGATGACAATGTCGAAGAGGTCGAGCTGCTTGAGTTGAGGGAGAAGAAGGGCGGGCACGGCATTAATCTGGGGAAGATAGCAGGAGTTGAAGCTGGCGCGGCGCAGCGTTGGCGTGAGGCGGAGCGCGGACGACGGCAGAGAGCGACATCGTCCAGCTTCGAAGCGGAGCTCCTCGAGCTGATCTAGGGCAGGGGATAAGAACCACTCGTCGAACTTGGGTTGGACCTTGCAGTTGGTACTGAACATGCAGATGTCAAGGCGTCTGGCTAGCCTAGGGTGCGATGAAAGAATCTTGGAGACTGCGGCCATGCGTTTGCAATCCCCGTCGCAGAGGCAGCTGTCGACGGTGAGGTTGAGGGGGACGCAGCGCCAGAGGGGGCACCACCGCGGGAGAGCAAGGCGGTCCACACGGCAGATTTGGTGGGGAGGAGGCCGTTTATGACGAGCAGCATGTCGTTCGGGAGGCTGCTGATGAAGTCCAGGCTCACCGGATGCGGTTTTGGCTTGAGCGGCCTCCGCTTGTTGGCTGCCTCGCCGTCCATCTCAACCGGTGGCGACGCCGGTGTACACGTGTGCTAGTGTGTGTTGTGTGCTCGATGTGCATGAGTGTGTCCTTCTGTGCATGCCGCCGCGTAGTGGTGAATTGTGCACGAGTGCGTCCTTCGCGCGCAAGAAGTTTGTCCTCAATGCGCCCTCAATTTACTAGCGTGCAGGGTGCTACCCCGAGTGGTTTCAACTTTGTTTCCTTCACCGCGTGTCAGATGGACCTCTAGTTTACTTATTTTCACCCACTGCCACATGGGCCAGCACACCAAGATACAGGACACGAGCTGACAACGCAACATGTGGATTGGTTGACCGGTCAACTAAACAATATACAGAGCTATACGCTGACACAGTGAGCATATAATCCATCGGTATAGAGAGTTCGAGTGAGAGGGGAGGCCCGTGAGAGATAGCAGAGAGAGAGAGAGAGCTACTCCCTTCGTTCGATAATGTAGTTACAACATTTTTTTAAAGTCAAACTTTTGAAACTTTGACCAAGTTTATAAAGAAATTACTTATATCGGCAATACCAAAGATAAATGATAGTATGAAGTAAGTACATGTTGTGATGAATCTAATGATCGTTCCAGATGTAAATGTTTTTCTCCACATATACCTAGTCAAACTTTTCTGAGGTTTGACTTTTCAAAACATCCATATGCTTATGGACGTGACAAAGTCCCTGACGAGAGAGAGAGAGAGAGAGAGAGAGAGAGAGAGAGTGAGTGAAAACAGTGTGGTTGCGTGTGTGAAAGAGACATGGAAAACACACGATAAAAGTGGTGAAAAAGCGTGCGTGTCTTATGCAAACATATCACCCATGCATCTTCGACAACGGAGGCAAGGTGAGGAGATAGTGTGTGGTTGTTTGGAACCGAGAGAGGAAGACCCCTAGCACGTGGCCAAGAGGGGACTGACAAACAAGGGAGAGAGGTCGAGAGAGATGTAGAGAGAAAATGCAGACATGGGGAGGAGAGAGTGTATGTTTGTCATAGAGAGATCCCCTGGAGATCGTGATGGGACTACATGGGTGGGAGATCGAGTAAAAAGGTGTGTGCGCGATAGAAGATGCCCCGAGAGATATCGAGATAGGCGTATCGAT
>NC_041391.1:103233667-103275098 GCF_002162155.2 Triticum dicoccoides | reverse complement strand
CCTCCTTGGATACTCTAACTCAGTTAGAGGTTAGAGTTAGATTCTAACCCTGAACTAACTCTAAGTAAAGAGGTGTTTGGATGGCAGGGTTAGATGGAGCGCGGATACGACGAGGCACCTTCACAGGCGGTGCGAGAGGGAGGGAGGGAGAGGACGAGAAGCTTCGAGGAAGTGGGGAGGGATCTGCTGCGGGGAGAGCGAGAGAAAAAAGTGTTTATTAGTGGTCCCGAGAAGAACTAACCCAAATAAGCACCTCTTGGATGGGTTAGTTTTTTTGGATGGGTTAGATGCGTCTAACCTAAACTAACCCTCATGTTTGGATCTTTTTGGGTTAGTTGACTCCAAACTAACTCTAACCCATGGATCCAAACAGAGCCTATGATGCAGTGAGGGATTATCGTACTTAGGGGAGTGCGTGTCACATGGAGAGAGAACAAGGGCAGAGAGTGTTGGATGGGTCTATATGTATAGCGCGAGCGAGACATGTGTATGTGTGAACCAGGGAGCATCTTTTGCGTAGCCTGGGGTTGTGGCTGGAATTGATGCACGCTTGTTTGGTTGCCACCCTGTGAAAAAGAAAGCCCGCCTAGGATGGGTTCCCTCTTGCACTTTAATTAGCCTGGTTGAACTCCAAACACTGCAAGTAGCCTGGCCCAAGCGATCGATTTCGTACGCCTGGCTGTGCCTGGTCGTGCGTCCACGAGGCTAACAGCAACATGGATGGATATGAGCATTAAATAATTGATGCATGGATTGATTGATGGGACGTTGATGCTTTGCCTGGCCCAGGCATGAAACAAACGCTTCAGCACCACACAAGCCTGGCCAGGCAGAAATATTTTACATCTCACGTCCACACCAGGCAGTACCGACCATCAAGGCATGAGGGTCAGGTCACGAAACAAACTGACCAATAAAGTTTGAGAGAGATTGAGGAGCCCCGATAAGGTTGAGTGGTGCGTCAGATAGCTGAGAGGGGGAAAGAGATATTCCATCCGCTCGATAATGCAGTGCATGTAAATTTTTTAGAAGTCAAACTTTGGAAACTTTGATCAGGTTTACGCAAATGTTATTTATATCAACAATACCAAAGATACATCATACAAAACTACATCTCCTGGTGAATCTAATGGTATATGTTTGCCGTACTAGATGTAATTCTTTTTCTCCACGTACATGGTCAAACTTTGTGATGTTTGACTTTTCAATAAATCTATGTGCTATGGACGGAGGTGAGTGCCTCGGTCAAGACAGATCAAGTGCGTGTGAATGAGAATGAGTAAGTGTGCAAAAAGAGTATGTGTGTGAAAGAGAAAGTGACAACAAACGATAAATTAGAGAGAGTGTGTGTTTTTTCTTTTATGCGAACACATCATGGATGCATCTCCGATATGGAAAAGCGAGGCGAGGAGATACACAAAGATAGATAGTGTGTGATTGTTTGCAACGGAGAGAGACACCCCTATAGCACATGTCCAATAGAGGTCTGGCCAACAAGGAAAAAAGGTCGAGAGGGACACATGGATGGCATGGACTCATGGGGAGGGAGAGAGGGTGTGTTTGTGATAGAGAGATCCCCTCGAGATCGTGAGGGAACTATATGGGTGGGAGATCGAGGGAGTGCGTGCGCGATAGAAAGATGCCCCGAGAGAAATCAAGATAGACCATGCACATGTTTGTGATGGAGACTAAGATTAGCTGGTCATATACATATACGGGGGACTGCGTGTGCCTACAGTTGAGTGAGAGACCATCATACTTGGCTAGCTAGGCATGAGATTGTGTGTGTGTGTGCGTGTGAGATGGAGAGAGAATGATGGAGAGAGATAGAGTTTTAGATGGGCCTATCGAGTGCGAGTGAGATAGGCTTGTGTATGTGTGACCCAGGTGGATGGAGAGTTTGAGAGAGGGGGGTAAGAGCTCCGAGACGACATAGTGGTGAGTGAGAGATTTATAGGCAAAGAGACAAGGAATTTGTGTGCGTACGATGAGTGCACCCAAGATATCTAGCTTGGACTAGCTAGAGTATCATAGATAGTGTGCGAGAGAGACCTATAGATGGTGTATATATGAATGCGGACTAGAAAGACCCCCCCCACACACACACAGAGAGAGAGAGAGAGAGAGAGAGAGAGAGAGAGAGAAAGGGAGAGGGACCAACAAGGTTTTTGTGTCGGATGCGTGCGACATAATTGAAGATTGTCGGCGAGAGACTGAGAGAGAGAGAGAGAATAGGAGTCCGGGAGAGGGGAAGTCGCGTTTTATGAATCAAAGACTGATATAAACTTGCATTCAAATATTTAAATTGGAGACCATGTTGTCTGCAATCCACATGAACGGATATATGCATATATCAAACAAGTTCATTAATTTGACTTTCAACATGTTCATGGAGTACTATAATACTGTACAACATGCTACTCGAGTGAGGTGTTCAATTTTGGATTTAGTTCACTATTTTGACCTACTCAACGAGCTAGTTCATTGAATCGAGATATTTCATTTTGGGTTTTGTCGGATTTCTGGTTCCAGCAGACCCTCTAGGATCGAACTCTGGGGTGCACGCGGAGATCGCACCTTCTACCTACATGTGTCTCGTCGCCTCGCAAAGATCTAAACTACACAAAGAACAACACAAGGGACGCGGGGTTTATACTAGTTCGGGCCACCATTGTGGTGTAATACCCTACTCTAGTTTGTGGTGTGGTGGATTGCCTCGGGGGCTGATGATGAACAATACAAGGAAGAACATCCTCGCGAGGGGTGTTCTTGTGCTGGTGCGATGAACTGCTTGGGTGAGTTCAGTCGCTTCTCTCTTTCTCTCTCTGGTTGATTTCCCGTTGTCGAGATGCCTCTACCCTGGGGGGTGGCTAGTCCTATTTATAGGCAGAGGCCCTGGGCCTCTTCCCAAATATTGAGCGGGAAGGGCGCCAACAATTGGCCATTTTGAAGGGGAACATCTAGTACACTTATCCTGGCTAAAGTCGGTCCTCACCTGCCAAAGGCTCTGGTGGTGACGTCGGCTTGGGCTCCACGATGACGTGCATCCTGCCGTTCTGCTGGTCTTGGTCTTGTTGCACTGAAATGGTTGCCTTTGCTTGATACTCTCGCCCTCGCTTGCTCCCTTTGCACCAAAGAGGAAACAAGGACTCTGCGCAGGCCGGCGCCCGACTGGCTTGGGTCATCATGGCTTGCATCACGGGCACCTCTTGAGGTACCCCGCCTTGATCTCTCCGCCTCCTCGCGAGCCAGCCTGAAGAGGCCGTGCCTGAGGAAGCTTCCTCTCGTCCACCCCGCGAGGCTTGGCCCCTCGCGAGGGTCTTGAGCTCGTGTTGATGAAGATGGGCCGTACTGGGCCACCCCTCGAGCCACGCCGCAGGCCGCAGGCAGGCAAGTCTGGGTACCCCCGTTCCCAGAACGCCGACAGTAGCCCCCGGGCCCAAGGCGCGCCTGGACTTGGCTAAGCAGAGAAGCGAAGGGGCAAGTGCGAAGCGCCGCGTGCCCCAACAGCCTGCAGCCTTGGGTGCCGTGCGGCGGTTAATTGGACATGGGCATCCCCGCTTCCCCACGATGCCTTGGCAACTTCACAAATTGACAAGTCCCTGCATGCAAAAACGGGTCATGATTACCTGTGATCATGGAGGCCGACGGTTGGCCTCCTCCAACTA
Source organism: Triticum dicoccoides (assembly GCF_002162155.2). NCBI lineage: Eukaryota > Viridiplantae > Streptophyta > Magnoliopsida > Poales > Poaceae > Triticum > Triticum dicoccoides. The sequence goes on along the minus strand of NC_041391.1, from coordinate 103,271,430 downwards.
TATGTACGGAACGGCGAGAGCCTTTCTAGTCCATCCTCTCTTGCTGCTCTCCATCTCCTTCTTGGTTTCTCGCCTCCCCATGGCGTCGCCAAAGAGATTTTCGGCTGCGGAGAAAGGTAAGGCTCGCCGGGAAGGACCGGGTTCTCCGCCGGCCAAGCGCGGACGTGGCCGCCCTCGCAAGCACCCTAGGGCCCCTGTTGCGACCTCGGGTGGCCGTGGAAGCCCTCCTCTGCACGGCAGTGAGCGCTTGGCTGCCCTTGAGAGGTACGCCGGGGCTGCGCTACCGCCAAGGCCACGCTCTCACTCGGCGGAGGTGCTGCCGGAGTTCGTCGTGTGGTCGGCGGACCCGACCGGCGCCTGGCTTCCGCTCCCCCGCTTCCTTGTACGAGAACTCCCGGCTGGTGCCCCGGGCGACCTTTGGCTTCAGGCAGATGGTTTCTGCAACCGGGCCTCCTGGGCTACTCTGGAGGTCTCCACCGCCGGGGATGCGGCTCTGCCCCGTGGCTGGCAGACGTTTACCCGCACGTGCGGCTTGAGCCGACGATGCACTCTGCACTTTAAGTTCGACGGCGATGCCACCCTCTATGTGAGGGTGTTCGGGAAGGACGGCTGCCGCGCCGGATGCTGCCCGAAGACGATGACGCGGTCGGGCGCTCAGCCCTGACGTTGGTCGGGATGAAGGCGGTGTGAGGCGCGCGGGCAGCGGGGCCCGAGGCTCGCCAAGCTTCAGTGACTCCCCATCGGACAGCATCTCCTCCAACGGTGGTCACGACCAGCCCCCTCGTCGTCGCGCTCACCACGGAGAGTGCTTCGGGTCGGCTCGGCACCGTGTTTCGGTGAAGCGGGAGGCAGAGTCCGGCTGAGCTTCGGAGGCAGCACGAGTTCCTATCGAGAGTTGGCGCCGGGCGAGTCGTGCCCGTTTTGCTTTTTCTTCTTACCTACGCAAAAGAGAATGTAGTCTGGTCCCCCGAGGGGGCGTATCGAACCGTTGCTGTTTATTCGGTGCGCTGTTCCAACTATTTCAGTGCTCCGCTTTCGTCCTTGTGTTTATGCATGGAAATCACTTAACTTGGGGGGGGGGGAAGCTCGTCGTGGTCCCCGCCTCCTGAGGCAAGGGCCTCGTCGTGCGCCTTGTGTCCTGCAAGGGTTAGTCAGTTGGGGCAGCCCTCGACCCTAGTAGTAAGGATAACCAACCCGAATTGTATGATCTCGTCGCGATGCCCGCGGGACACGGACTAGGAGGGGTGCTCCTGCAGCGGGATCGGATAGGGGAGCTCCGAACCACCGGGGCAGAAAACAGTCGCGAGGGTGCCCAAGTTCCTCCCTCGTGAGACTTTACGCGAAAGAAAAAGAATCGAATAAGTGAAATGGACGAAGGGTCGCGAGCTCAAAACGGTAACAACTCTAGTAAATCTTCAAATAGGACGAACAAGCCAACTGCAGAAAGCAAATGAAAGAAGCCGACGTCTTCTCACCAGCGCGGAGCTAAGTGCTACCACTGGGCGTGGGCGGGAGCCCCCGAGACCCGAGGGCGGCACTCCAGAGACTCCGGGGCGTGTACAGCCCCACTCATTATTACGTGAGAGTGTCACGGGCGGCGAGCTTCACAGGCGTTTGCCTTCTTCACAGGCACCGGGCCTTTTCCAATGCAACAACTTCACAGGCATTCACCTTCTTCACAGGCACCGGGCCTTTTCCAAACGCAACAACTTCACAGGCATTCGCCTTCTTCACAGGCACCGGGCCTTTTCCAAACACAACAACTTCACATGCATTCACCTTCTTCACAAGCACCGGGCCTTTTCCAAACGCAACAACTTCACAGGCATTCGCCTTCTTCACATGCACCGGGCCTTTTCCAAACGTAACAACTTCACAGGCATTCGCCTTCTTCACAGACACCGGGCCTTTTCCAAATGCAACAACTTCATAGGCATTCGCCTTCTTCACAGGAACCGAGCCTTTTCCAAACGCAACAATTTCATAGGCATTCGCCTTCTTCACAGGCACCGGGCCTTTTCCAAACGCAACAACTTCACAGGCATTCGCCTTCTTCACAGGCACCAGGCCTTTTTCAGGGGTAAAATCTTCAGAGATGTTGAATGTTCCACGCGTTCTGGACGGGCACCCCCTCCTGGGTCTCCAAGCGCGCGGAGCTGGGCCTGGAAACATGAACAACCTTGAACGGGCCCTCCCACATGGGAGAGAGCTTATGAAGCCCCTCCCTGGAGAGAACCCGCCTGAGCAAGAGGTCCCCTACCTCAAGAGTCCTAGGGTGGATGTTGCGGCAGTGGTATCGTCGCAGTGCCTGCTGGTACCTTGCTGCTCGTTGCGCGGCCTCTCGATGATGCTCCTCCCCCAGCACGAGATCCATGCCCCGCATGGCGTCCTACTGCGCCTCGTCGAACGCCAGGACCCGTGCGGAACGACGCCTGACCTCGTGAGGGAGAACGACTTCAGCTCCATAAACCAGGAAGAATGGGGTCTCACCGGTTGGCTTGGTCGCGGTCGTGAGGATGGACCACAATACGGACTGAAGCTCATCGTACGAGCCCCTGCCGCAAGCTTCCAGCTTCTTCTTGAAGGTCCTGGTTTTGAGGCCCCTCGGGACCTCTACGCTGGCGCGCTCGGCCTGCCCGTTGCTCCGTGGATGTGCTACCGAAGCGTAGCATATCTGCGTTTCAAGGTTAGCACAATATGTTTTGAAGAGGTTACTGGTGAACTGCGAACCGTTGTCGGTGATGATGTGGTTCGGCACTCCGAACCGGCTCATGATGCCTCTGATGAACTTGACCGCGGAACCTGCAGGGATGGTGCGGACAGCTTCTACCTCGGCCCACTTGGTGAATTTGTCCACGGCGACATAGAGGTAGCGATAGCCTCCTGGCGCCCGAGGGAACAGGCCCAGGATATCCAGCCCCTAGACTGTGAATGGCCATGAAAGTGGTATAGTCGGCAGGCCTCCTCCTGGCTGATGGATCTGCTTGGCATGGAATTGGTAGGCCTCGCAAGCTTTCACCATTTCCACAGCGTCGCTGAGTGCTGTGGGCCAATAGAACCCGCTGCGGAATGCCTTGCCAACGAGGGTCCGTGACGACGAGTGATGCCCACAGTCTCCACCGTGTATGTCTGCCAGCAGCTCCTTGATGCAGTATGACGTGGCCTGCCGTGCCACACGCTCTGCTTTCTCCTCCTTTTTAGGCAGGGTCCCCTACGTCAGGTAACTCCTGAGCTCTGTGATCCAACATCCTTCGTGAGGCTCCAGTGCCAGGAGAAGGCGCGCTCCTGAGGCCGGGCCGCAGACCAGGGATCCCGAGGCAGGTGGCTGGGGGAGCTCCTCCCGAGGTTGTACCATGCTTGAAAGTGATGTCGCCGCCGAGGGCTTGAAGAGCCGCTCCTTGAAGACGCTAGATTCCCGAGGTAGCTGCCTGCATGCCCTTTTGGCGATGTCATCGGCCTCTTGGTTGGTGCCGCGAGGCACGTGCTGCAGCTCCAGCCCCCAGAACTGCTTGTCCATCCTGCGGACCTCCGCGAGGTAGGCTTCCATGTGCTCGTCCCTTGGCTCGTACACTTTGTTTGAGAAGTTGACGAGGAGCTGCGAATCACCCTTAATGGTGAGGCGCTTCACCCCCAGGGCGACTGCAGCTTTCAGACCTGCGATCAAGCCTTTGTATTCTGCTATGTTGTTGGAGACCTTTTCTCCGTGCTGGAAACAAAGTTGCACGGCGTAGTAAATCTTGTCTTGAGTGGGGGTTATGAGCATTGCGCCAGCCCCCGCGCCGTGTCGAGAGAACGCCCCGTCGAAGTACATGACCCAACCGTCTGGTGCCTCACTTTCGGGGGAGAGGGATCGATCCTCACCAGCCTTGAGGCCTGGCGCCTCGGCCCATTCCGCCACAAAGTCTGCAAGCGCAGCCCCCTTGATGACTCTGGTTGTGCTGAATTCTAGTTGAAATGCTTGCAGCTCGATGTTCCACTTAGCGACTCTCCCAGCCAAGTTGGGACTCATGAGCACCCTTTCTAGCGGGTATGCTGAGACGACTTTGATGGGATGGCCCTGAAAATAGTGCCGCAGCTTGCGTGAGGACACCAATAGCGCGAGGAGGAGTTTCTGGGGCATGGGGTACCACGCCCTTGCGTCCCACAGCACTGTGCTGACGAAGTACACAGGGTGTTCGACGAGGTTGGGAGTCCTGGTGCCGCTAGCGTCCTCCGGAGGCCGAGGCGCTTCCTGAGGCAATGGAGCCCCCAGCGGCTGGTCGCTCGGGGGAGGGGCTTCTTATGTTCTGACCGTGCTTCCCTGCGGCGACTGATCCTTCTTGGCTGTGGTCGTGGTCTCTGCGAGGCTCTCTTGGTCCTACTTTGCCTCAACCCGGGCGGTTGCCGCGGCTTTGGTCCTACGCTCCTCCCTCACTGCCACCAAGGCTGCACTGGCGGAGTAGGGAGTGGCTGCAAGGTAGAGCACCAGGGGCTGTTGAGGGCGTGGATCCACCATCATCGGAGGGCTGGTCAAGTACCTTTTGAGATCCTGGAATGCTTTGTCGGCCTCCTCAGTCCATTCAAAGGGGACCTTTTTCTTCATCAGCATGAAAAAGGGCAGCGCTCATTCCCCCAACTTGGAGATGAAGCGTCCTAGCGCGGTTACGCGCCCAGTGAGCTTCCGCATCTCCCTGAGGGTCTTCGGCGGGCTCATGTCCTCGACTGCTTTAACCTTTTCTAGGTTGGCCTCGATGCCCCGGTGGGACACGAGGAAGCCCAGAAGCTTGACTGAGGGGACTCCAAACACACACTTCTCCGGGTTGACCCGCAGGTCCACTTCATAGAGGCTCGCGAAGGTCTCCTTCAAATCTTGTATCAGGGTTTTTGCCTCCTGAGACTTCACCACAATGTCGTTAACGTAAGCCTCGGTGTTCCTCCCGAGCTGCCGACCAAAGGTGATGTGCATCAACCGCTGAAAGGTCACTCCTGCATTGCACAGTCCGAAGGGCATGCATGTGTAGCAGTACACCCCACATGGGGTTAGAAAGGCCGTTTTCTCCACGTCTTCAACCGTCATCTTGATCTAGTGATAACCAGAAAAGGCATCCAAGAAGCATAACATGTCACACTCGGCGGTGGAGTCGACGATCTGATCGATATGAGGGAGCGGGAATGGATCCTGTGGGCAGGCCTTGTTGAGGCTGGTGAAGTCGACGCACATGCGTTCCTTTCCCCCCCTTCTTTGGCATGACAACCGGGTTGGCCAGCCAATCTGGGTAATGGACCTCGCGAATGACCCCTGCCACCTCTCGCTTGCGGGTCTATTGGACGATGAAACCCTGCTTCTCGGTGGACTGCCGTCTCGCTTTGTGCTTCACGGGGCGCACGTTGGGGCATACATTGAGGTGATGCTCGATTATGCCTCTCGGAACCCCTGCCAGCTGATCAGGCTCCCACGCGAACACCTTCTTATTCGCGCGTAGGAACTTTACCAAGGCGTCCTCCTGCTCAGGCTCAAGGTTGGCGCCTATGGTGAAGGTGGCATCAGCGGATCCGTCCTCGTCGACCAGTATCGGCTTGGTTTCCGCCTTGTCTTGGGTGAATAGCCGCTTCTTCTTGGCCGGTGCAGCCCTCTTGGGCTCAGGGGCGTCTGAGCCAGCGGGCTGCGCCACCGCTGCGGTCTTCAAAACAAGCTTGAGTGCTTGCAACACATCCCCGGTGTCTCCGGGTATGGTGAGGACGCCGCTGCTCCCGGGCATCTTCATGATGTTGTATGCTGGGTGAGTTGCGGCCATGAATCGGGCTAGCACCGGGTAGCCGAGGATGGCGTTGTATGCGAGGCCGATGGGAGCGATGTCGAAGTCGATTAGCTCCGTGCGGAAGTTGTTGTAGGTGCCAAAGGTTACCGGAAGACGGATCCATCCCAGGGAGCCGGTGGAACCGCCTCCAATGCCCAAGAAGGACCTGCTGGGTTGAAGCCGCTCTGGCGGTACATGGAGGAGGCTGAAGGCTTCAAATGAGAGCACGCTGAGGCCAGATCGATGAGGGTCCTGGTGACAGCCACCTGGCAGATGGTGGGGGTGCACAACATCGGGAGTGCTCCCGAGTAGGCTGAGTTGGAGGGGTGATCATCCGAGCTGAAGGCCAGATCGACCTCAGGCGCCGCCCAGCCCGGAGGGGCCCTATGTCGTGCGGAAGCTGCGCAGATCTGGCAGACGAACGGCTTGATGTGACAGCCTGGGGGTGGTGCCTGCAAATCACCCAAGAGAGCAGCGACAATCGGGGGCGTCGGTGTAGCATACTGGGCGAGGAAAAGGCCGCGCAGCTCCACCCAAGAGGCCACGGAGGATGCGGGGAGGTGGAGCAGCCACATGCGCGGGACGCCGCCGAGGTCCATGGGAAACCAGTTAGCCATGACCCTGTCGTCTCCCCCGGCCTCAAGGACGGCCTCCTCGTACGCCAGTAGGAAGGCCAGCGGATCAGTCGTGCCGTTGTAGCACGGCGGCACCACCTGCTTGAACTTGTTCGGCCACGGCACCTGCCGCAGGGCGGGGGCCAAGGCTCGGATCCCCCTGGCCCCTACGCTAACGCTGGTGACCGGAGCGGGCGCCGCATTGCCCGTCATGAGGGCGAGTCGCGGTGTTGGCGGAGAGCGGGTCGGTGGAAGGGAGAGCCCCGGCGCACCCATACCTGGCGCGCCAAATGTCGGATTTCGGGTTCCGGCAGACCCTCTAGGATCAAACTCTGGGGTGGACGCGGAGATCGCACCTTCTACCTACCTGCGTCTCGTCGCCTCGCAAGGATCTAAACTACACGAAGAACAACACAAGGGACGTGAGGTTTATACTAGTCCGGGCCACCATTCTGGTGTAATACCCTACTCTAGTTTGTGATGTGGTGGATTGCCTCGGGGGCTGATGATGAACAATACAAGGAAGAACAACCTCGCGAGGGGTGTTCTTGTGCTGGTGTGATGAACTTCTTGGGTGAGTTCAGCCGCTTCTCTCTTTCTGTCTCTGATTGATTTCCCGATGTCGAGATGCCTCTACCCTGGGGGGTGGCTTGTCCTATTTATAGGCGGAGGCCCTGGCCTCTTCCCAAATATTGAGCAGGAAGGGCGCCAACAATTTTCCATTTTGAAGGGGAACATCTAGTACACTTATCCTGACTAAAGTCGTTCCTCGCCTGCCAAAGGCTTTGGTGGTGACGCCGGCTTGGGCTCCACGATGACCTCCATCCTGCCGTTCTGCTGGTCTTGGTCTTGTTGCACCGAAATGGTTGCCTTTGCTTGATACTCTCGCCTGCGCTTGCTCCCTTTGCACCAAAGAGGAAACAAGGACTCTGCGCAGGTCAGCGCCGGCCTGGCGCCCGCCTGGCTTGGGTCGTCATGGCTTGCGTCACGGGAACCTCGTGAGGTACCCCGCCTTGATCTCTCCACCTCCTTGTGAGCCAGCCTGATGAAGCCGTGCCTGAGGAAGCTTCCTATCATCCGCCTCGCGAGGCTTGGCCCCTCGCGAGGGTCTTGTGCTCGTGTTGATGAAGATGGGCCGTACTGGGCCACCCTCGAGCCATGCCGCAGGCCGCAGGCAGGCAAGTCTGGGTACCCCCGTTCCCAGAACGCCGACAGGTTTGTTTTGCGTTTTTGAGTGGGTCAACTATTTGTCATATAGTAAATCGCTAGCAACGAGCATGTAAAAACACATTACTCCCAAGCATCATCTCTCCATCTAAAAAAGAAGTGGCAAGCTAATATTTCAAATTTTGATTCGAATCGACTTGGTAAGGTATACGTGGATGCTCGTTCTCCCAAAATTTGAACGAACCATTAAACATCCTCTCTGCTCGGTGGAATTCGCCAGAGCAAATAAATGGGAGACGCGAAATTACCGTCCTATGTGGGACACACATCAATTGCCCGTTGTACATCGAGGGTAGGTTCGTAATTTCATCCAAGCGCGCCTTCTCCTCGGCCGAAATGATATGTGCCAAATAATTCAGAAACCATGGTCGGCAAAACACGCTCTCCTCGCCCGAAATAGCCTGCGCCCACTATTTCAAAACACACTCTCCTCGCCCGAATTTGCTCGCGCCCACTATAGTTCAAAACACGCCCTCCTCGCACGAAATCGCTCCCGCCCACTATTTGGGGAGAAGCAAAGTTACTCTACTATCCCCGAGCCTCAGTACACAGACCCAAGCCGAGAAGCCTATAGACAAGGGTAGAACTATAACTCCCACTCACATTTCAGACAAATGCATCCGTAAGACATGGTTTCACTCCCCTCCAAATTCCCCCCCGCCCGCCCCCATTCATACCTCGTGGGCGCCAAATCACCTTCTCCCTGGGAAGCTCCCTTCTCCCGAGCCGCGAAACCTCATCCCCACCTCCATGGCGCCCCCCACCGCACCAATTTCACAGCCGCCCTCCTCCCTAATGTCGGAGACGCTGTCCAATTGCCGTCGTGCACTAGGCCGTGTGCCTCTTACTCCGTGTTGCTGGTGCTGCCTCGACCATTGCCACGTGAACCGTACCGGAGCTGATTCACCCCCGCCGTTTTTCACGGTGCCGGAGCGACTCCAACTTCGGATCCGTCCAGAGTCTTGGCGCTGCTTCCGCGTAGCCATCGACCGTCGCGACATCGCTCTTTCCCTGCCGCCGGTCACCACCGCAACCGCGCCGACCTCACCGACTCGGCAGCTGGACCTGCGTACTTCACCATGCCGCTAGATAGGTTGCACCCTCATCTGAAATCACTTTATTTAGGCGTCAGTTGTCTGAATTTTTATTCTAGGCCAATCGATTCCCAATGGGAAGCAGCACCCCTCGAGGTAGCGGAGCTCCTAGGCTGCCGGTTGGCTGGTTTCTAACGTATGGGTGCGGGCCTGCAAGTTCGCCAAGGAAGCAGCGCTTAGATGGCTATATTTTAGAGTTGCGTGGGTTGAAGGTACTGCCGCCGCCGGATCTGGATGACGGGGAGTCTTTGTGGATTGGCCCGGGGGCGGCGCAACCACGGCAGTGCGGTGGGGCGGGGAGCGGGGTTTTGGACGGGGCCATGGATGGCGGAGGCAGGCTGCTCTGCCATTGGTCGCTGGCTCTTCAGGGAAGATTCTGAACAGTGTCAGACAGGAGGCACAAGACGGCCATCAAGCCATCCGGCGTAGATCAGACAGTACCAAACTAAAATAAAATCGTGTGACCCCAATTTAGTCTTCAGTCAATAGACGTGTGACTACTCTCGTACCATGCTGTTAATCTCCTAGTGTATTTCTTCGGATCAAAGAGATATGTCATTCTTAACTTTATGCGTTATCTGCATCTTCAGACACACCATCTTCCGACTCACCGCAGCTACTCCAACAAGGGAAGCATACACCAGAAGGGAGCTAAAGTCCCCACTCAACAGTTCCCTGCATCGAATGTGCGTGCCCGACATGGACAGCCACAACAACTGCAGGGCCATCGACAAGTCAACACATGATGCTCACTCCTATGGATGGCAGCCATATAGGTTGTACCCTGATCTTACTTGTGTGTAACATTTATGGCTTTGTTATTCATCTAAGCACGGAAAATAGATCATCACATTTCACTGTATATTCATGCTGATCTCTTACGGGTCTTGTTCAGGAGTTCACGTTGTTCCATAGTTCAGCTAAGATACTTGTTCTTTAGGTAACGCTGTTCCATAGTTATCATCCATCAGCCAATGCTATCCCACAGGATGGTGATTACAGTATTATACCACTTCTAGTATTACCTATGTTGTTCTGTAATACTTTTGTGTGCCATCTAGTTAATCTCGAGTACAAACGATACATATTCTGTAGCTTTCATCTGTGTTCTCCCTTTAGTTTATGAGACCTGTTGCTGCTAGTTAACCCCAGTCCTACTATTTATGTTGTCTCCTACATGCACTCATTTACACAAATCTAACTACTAGTTGTCTTCCATGCATGCCAGATATAATTGCACACACTGATATATCCACAAGAACCTAACGGAGCAATGTAAAGGCCAATAAACTTGATGTCAATGATACCCAATATGATGGAACATGTAAAGGCAGTTCTTCAGAAGACTTGCAGAAAGATGATGAATCCTCTTCACCCCACAAGGTCCTTGCTCTAACTTGGCCTGTGATATGGGTACAACATGCATATAATGTCCTGGAGTGTATCTACTCTGTTGCAATGCCATGTGCTTAGCATGTCGATCATGCATGTAAATATGTCATGCCTTCCTGTTTTTCAGTACCTATTCAATTCATGATAACATGTTTTCAAATTCAAGTACTGTCATTCTACTCTATCGCAATGCCATCTGCTTAATTTGGACATCATGCTTCTGAATATCTTATGCATTGTTATTCATCAGTATGTACTTCATCTGTTTGCCATACCATGTTTTTTACATTGAAGTGTTGTTCTAGTGCTCTGTTGCAATGCCATCTTATTTTCCCAATCATACGCGTGTATGTTGCCTTGGTTATTTCTGTATGTATTCCGCTAGCATATAGTTTTACATTCAACTAGTTTTTTTGCTGTGTTGTCCTGTCGTATCCCTAGCTCTTACACCATACACCCTCCGTCCGGATTACATGTTGCCGAATGGATAAGAAAGGATGTATCTAGAAATGAAATACGCCTAGACCCATCCATTTTTTCTGGATGGAGGGAATACATGTCAATATGTCATGCCTTTCTATTCTTGAGTACCTATTCCATCTCTCTGCTGTCGCATGTTTTATAATTAAAGCACCATTCTTCTATACAAGGCATGCAAGGGGAAGACGACTATGTTAGAATCTGAAGGGTTACAAACAAGGCCTTTGCAAAAGATCCAAATGCCAGGAGATAATAAACCAACTCTAGTTTTTAGAGATACTGCTCCAGCACAGAGAAACCCAACAACTACTGATAATAAGCAGATTCCAGTGGCCAAAGAACTAGTCCGCTCCAGTCAAGCAAAACTATGTCAACTCAATTCTAAGAAGCGTGTGCGTATCCTTGCATCATGAAATTTTATAGCATGCTGATCATATTTTCTACATGTTTCTTACCCATCTCTCTTTTAGAAAATAAGCTTACCAGATAGAAGAATTTCTGCAATGTTATCGTTTGTGAGGAAAGATTCTTGCAGGAATTCTCTGTGCTCCAATGTAGATGTAAGTACCTGTTGTATATCACTATATTTTTACATCAGCATGTATTTTGTTAATCGGCGTGAATCCAACCTTTATCTGATCTAAATTTAGTTGTAGCAAAATGTATGATTAAAGGCCACAATGTTGATTTTTGTAAGGAAAACTGCCTGGTAGTTTTGCATCCTGAGCTGCATGAGTGTACTATCTCATATCAGTGGGTTTGAATATTTTGGTTCTGCAGTGGGGTTTTCCGTGTTTTTTTACTGTGTTGTCCTGTCGTATCCCTAGCTCTTACATCATACTCCCTCCGTCCGGATTAAATGTCGCAGAAATGGATAAAACTGGATGTATCTAGAACTGAAATACGCCTAGACCCGTCCATTTATTTCCAGATGGAGGGAATACATGTCAATATGTCATGCCTTTCTATTCTTCAGTACCTATTCCATCTCTGTTGTAGCATGTTTTATAACTGAATCACCATTCTTCTATATAAGGCATGCAAGGGGAAGACGACTCTGTTAGAATCTGAAGGGTTACAAACTAGGTCTTTGCAAAAGATCCAAACGCCAGGAGATAATAAACCAACTCCATTTTTCATAGATACTGCTCCAGCATAGAGAAACCCAACTCCCACTGATAATAAGCAGATTCCAGTGGACAAAGAACTAGTCCTCTCCAGTCCAGCAAAAGAATGTCAACTCCATTCTAAGAAGCGTGTGTGTATCCTCGCATCAAGAAATTTTATAGCATTCTGATCATATTTTCTACATGTTTCTTACCCATCTCTCTTTTAGAAAATAAGGTTAAACGATAGAAGACTTCCTCCATTGGGATCGTATTCGAGGAAAATATATTGCGGGAATTCTCTGTGCACCAATGTAGATGTAAGTACCTGTTGTATATCACTATCTTTTTACATCAACATGTATTTTGTTAATCTGCGTGAATCTAACCTTTATTTGATCTAAAATTAGTTGTAGCAAAATGTTAAAGGCGCCAATGTTGATTTTTGTAAGGAAAACTGCCTGGTAGTTTTGCATACTGAGCTGCATGAATGTAGTATCTCATATCACGCACATTACTTAATTGTAGTGCTTCTCTGGTTGCTCGCCTGCCAAAGGCTCTGGACCTCGCCTGCCAAAGGCTCTGGTGGTGACGCCGGCTTGGGCTCCACAATGACTTCCTTCCTGCCGTTGCGACGGTCTTGGTCTTGTTGCACCGAAACGGATGCCTTTGCTTGATGCTCTCGCCTACGCTTGCTCCCTTTGCACCAAAGAGGAAAGGAGGACACTGCGCGGGCTGGCGCCCACCTGGCGCCCTTGGTCGTCATGGCTTGCGTCATGGGCACCTCGTGATGTACCCCGCCTTGATCTCTCCGCCTCCTCATGAGCCAGCCTGACGAGGCCGTGCCTGAGGAAGCTCCCTATCGTCCACCCTGCGAGGCTTGGCCCCTCGCAAGGGTCTTGAGCTCGTGCTGATGAAGATGGGCCGTGCTGGGCCGCCCCTTGAACCATGCCGCAGGCCACAGGCAGGCAAGTCTGGGGACCCCCGTTCCCAGAACGCCGACAGTGTCACTCACAAAAGAGAACATAGCTGTCGGTGTTGGAAATATGCCCTAGAGGCAATAATAAAATGGTTATTATTGTATTTCCTTGTTCATGATAATTTTCTATTGTTCATGCTATAATTGTATTAACTGGAAACCGTAATACATGTGTGAATACATAGACAACAACATGTCCCTAGTGAGCCTCTAGTTATCTAGCTCGTTGATCAATAGATGGTTATGGTTTCCTGACAATGGACATTGGATCTAATTGATAATGGGATCACATCATTAGGAGAATGATTTGATGGACAAGACCCAATCCTAAGCATAGCACAAGATCGTGTAGTTCGTTTGCTAAAAGCTTTTCTAATATCAAGTATCAATTCCTTAGACCATGAGATTGTGCAACTCCCAGATACCGTAGGTATGCTTTGGGTGTACCAAACGCCACAACGTAACTAGGTGGATATAAAGATACAGTACAGGTATCTCCGAAAGTTTCTGTTCGGTTGGCATGAATCAGGACTGGGATTTGTCACTCCGTATGACGGAGAGGTATCCCTGGGCCCACTCGGTAATGCATCATCATAATGAGATCAATGAAACTAAGGAGTTAGTCACGGGATCATGCGTTACGGAACGAGTAAATAGACTTGCCGGTAACGAGATTGAAACAAGGTATAGGGATACCGATGATCGAATCTAGGGAAAGTAACATACCGATGGACAAAGGGAATTGTTTACGGGATTGATTGAATCCCCGACATCGTGGTTCATCTGATGAGATCATCGTGGAACATGTGGGAGCCAATATGGGTATACAGATCCCGCTATTGGTTATTGGCCGAGAGGTATCTCGGTCATGTCTGCATGGTTCCTGAACCCGTAGGGTCTACACACTTAAGGTTCAGTGACTCTAGAGTTGTAATGGGAATAGTATGTGGTTACCGAAGGTTGTTCGGAGTCCCGGATGAGATCCCTGACGTGACAAGGTGTTCCGGAATGGTCCAGAGGTGAGGATCCATATATTGGACGAAGGGTATTGGAGTCCAGAAGTTTTCCGGGGGTACCAGGCTATGGCCAGCATGACCGAAAGGTGTTTTGGGGCCCCCGGCAAGTGTTGCAGGGCCTCATGGGCCAAGGGGAGGGGCAAACCAGCCCACTAAGGGGCTGTGCGCCCCCACACCCTTTCCCACGTTGCTTGGGGAGGTCGGGCGCCTCCACCTGACTTCGGAGGCAAGCCTCCACCTTCTTGGCTTGGGAGGCAAGTCTCCCTAGGGTTTCCCTATGGAGATCCAATCTGTCCTGACTGCCGCCCCCTAGGGGAAACCCTAGGGCGCCTCCCCCTCTTCCCTTCCACCTATATATATTGAGGAGGTGGGAGGGCAACCATGATCTTTCCCCTGGCACAGCCCCTCCCTCCTCATACATCTCCTCCTCCTCCGTAGTGCTTGGCGAAGCCCTATTGGAGAACCACGAGCTCCACCACCACCACGCTGTCGTGCTATCGAAGGTCTCCCTCAACTTCTCCTCTCCCCTTGCTGGATCAAGAAGTAGGAGATGTCCCCGGGCTGTACGTGTGTTGAACGTGGAGGCGTCATCCGTTCGGTGCTAGACCAGATCACCTGTGATTTGAATCGCCGCGAGTATGACTCCATCAACCACGTTCACGCTTCCGCTTAGTGATCTTCAAGGGTACGAAGATGCACTCCCTCTCTCTCTCTCTCTTGTTGCTAGTATCTCATAGATTGATCTTAGTGAGACGTAGGACTTTTTTTGAATTATTACGAGCTAGGTCTATGCGTAGATTCTATGTACGAGTAGAACACAAGTAGTTATGCGCATTGGTTTGTTCAATTTTCTTACCGTTACTAGTGTTATCTTGATTTGGCAGCATTGTGGGATGAAGCGGCCCGGACCGACCTTATACGTACTCTTACGTGAGACAGATTCCAACGATTGACATGCACTTGTTGCATAAGGTGGCTAGCGGGTGCCAATCTCTCCCACTTTAGTCGGATCGGATTCGATGAAAAGGGTCCTTATGAAGGGTAAATAGCAATGGGCATATCACTATTGTGGCTTTTGCGTAGGTAAGAAACGTTCTTGCTAGAAACCCGTAGCAGCCACGTAAAACATGCAACAGCAATTAGAGGACGTCTAACTTGTTTTTGCAGGGTATGCTATGTGATGTGATATGGCCAAAAGAATGTGATGAATGATATGTGATGTATGAGATTGATCATGTTATTGTAATAGGAATCACGACTTGCATGTCGATGAGTATGACAACTGGCAGGAGCCATAGGAGTTGTTTTAATTTATTGTATGACCTGCGTGTCATTGAACAACGCCATGTAATTACTTTACTTTATTGCTAACCATTAGACATAGTAGTAGAAATAATAGTTGGCGAGACAACTTCATGGAGATATGATGATGGAGATCATGATGATGGAGATCATGGTGTCATGCCGGTGACAAAGGTGATCATGCCGCACTTCAAAGATGGAGATCAAAGGTGCAAGATGATAATGGCCATATCATGTCACTTTATGATTTGCATGTGATGTTTGTCATGTTTACATCTTATTTGCCTAGAACGACGGTAGCATAAATAAGATGATCCCTCACTAAAATTTCAAGAAAGTGTTCCCCCTAACTGTGCGCCATTGCGAAAGTTCGTTGTTTCGAAGCACCACGTAATGATTGGGTGTGATAGATTCTAACGTTCGCATACAACAGGTGTAAGCCATATTTACACAAGCAAAACACTTAGGTTGACTTGACGAGTCTAGCATGTACAGACATGGCCTCGGAACACAAGAGACCGAATGGTCGAACATGAGTAGTATAGTAGATACGATCAACATGAAGATGTTCACTGATGATGACTAGTTCATCTCACGTGATGATCGGACACGGCCTAGTTGACTCGGATCATGTATCACTTAGATGACTAGAGGGATGTCTACCTGAGTGGGAGTTCATTAAATAATTTGATTAGATGAACTTAATTATCATGAACATAGTCAAAAGGTCTTTGCAAATTATGTCGTTGCTTACGCTTTAGTTCTACTATTTAGATATGTTCCTAGAGAAAATATAGTTGAAAGTTGACAGTAGCAATTATGCGGACTAGATCCGTAAACTGAGGATTATCCTCATTGCTGTGCAGAAGGCTTATGTCCTTAATGCACCGCTCGGCGTGCTGAACCTCGAACATTGTCTGTAGATGTTGCGAACATCTAATATACACGTTTTGATGACTACGTGATAGTTCAGTAATGTTAAACGGTTTAGAATTGAGGCGTCGAAGACGATTTTTGAGACGTCGCGGAACATACGAGATGTTCCAAGGGCTGAAATTGGGATTTCAGGCTCATGCCCACGTCAAGAGGTATGATTCCTCCAATGAGTGTCTTAGCCTACAAACTAAGGAAGAAAAGCTCAATCGTTGAGCATGTTGTCAGATTGTCTGAGTACCACAATCACTTGAATCGAGTGGGAGTTAATCTTCCAGATGAGATAGTGATGTTTCTCCAAAGTCACTGCCACCAAGCTACTAGAGCTTCGTGATGAACTATAACATATCAGGGATAGATATGATGATCCTCGAGCTATTCGCGATGTTCGACACCGCTAAAGTAGAAATCAAGAAGGAGCATTAGTTGTTGATAGTTAGTGAAACCACTAGTTTCAAGAAGGGCAAGGGAAAGAAGGGATACTTCATGAAATACAAATCAGTTGCTGATTTAGTAAAGAAACCCAAGGTTGAACCCAAACCCTAGACTAAGTGCTTCTTTAATGAGGGGAACGGTCACTGAAGCAGAACTACCCTAGATACTTGGTAGATGAGAAGGCTGGCAAGGTCGACAGAAGTATATTGGATTTACATTATGTTAATATGTACTTTACTAGTACTCCTAGTAGCACAAGGGTAATAGATACCGCTTCAGTTGCTAAGTGTTAGTAACCTGAAATAAAAGGCTACAGAATAAATGGGGACTAGCTAAAGGCGAGGTTACGATATATGTTGGAAGTATTTCCAAGGTTGATGTTATCAAACATCGCACGCTCCCTCTACCATCGGGATTGGTGTTAAACCTAAATAATTGTTATTTGGTGTTTGCGTTGAGCATAGACATGATTGGATTATGTTTATCACAATACGGTTATTCATTTAAGTATAATAATGGTTACTCTGTTTATTTGAATAATACCTTCAATGGTCTTGCACCTAAAATGAGTGGTTTAGTGAATCTCGATCATAGTGATACACATGTTCATGCCAAAAGACATAAGATAGTAATGATAGTACCGCCTACTTGTGGCACTGCCATTTGAGTCATATTGGTATAAAAATGCATGAAGAAGCTCCATGTTGATGGATCTTTGGACTCACTCGTTTCTTGAAAAGTTTGAGACGTGCGAACCATGTCTATTGGTATGTACGCATGAAGAAACTCCATGCACATGGATCGTTTGGACTCACTTGATTCTAAATCACTTGAGACATGCAAATCATACCACATGGACAAGATGACTGAAAAGCCTCGTTTTAAGTAAAATGGAACAAGAACGCAACTTGTTGGAAGTAATACATTTTGATGTGTGCAGTCCAATGAGTGCTGAGGCACGCAGTGGATATCGTTATGTTCTTACTTCACAGATGATTTGAGTAGATGCTAAGTATATTTACTTGATGAAACACGAGTCTGAATTATTGAAAGGTTCAAGTAATTTCAGAGTGAAGTTGAAGATCATCATGCCAAGAGGATAAAATATCTATGATATGATCATAGAGATGAATATCTGAGTTATGAGTTTGGTACAAAATTAAGACATTGTGGAAATTGTTTCACAACTAATACCGCCTGGAACAGCATAGTGTGATTGTTGGGGAACGTTGCAGAAAATTAAAAATTTTCCTACGGTTTCACCAAGATCCATCTATTAGTTCATCAAAGAAACAAGCGATAGGAGAGAGATTGCATCTACGTACCACTTGTAGATCGCGTGCGGAAGCGTTCAAGAGAACGGTGATGATGGAGTCGTACTCGCCGTGATGACCAAGTGCCGAGCGGACAACACCTCCGCGTTCAACACACGTACGGCGCGGATGACGTCTCCTCCTTCTTGATCCAGCAAGGGGGAAGGAGAGGTTGATGAAGATCCAGCAGCACAACGGCGTGGTGGTGGATGCAGCAGAACTCTGGCAGGGCTTCGCCAAGCTGCTGCGGGAGGAGGAAGAGGTGTAGCAGGGGGAGGGAGGCGCCAAGACACAGGGTGCGGCTGTCCTCCTTTATAGAGGCCCCCAGGGGGGGCGCCGGCCCTGGGAGATCCAATCTCCCAAGGGGGCGGCGGACAGGCGGGGGTGGAGTGCCCCTAGAGGCAAGTGGGGTGCGCCCCCCACCCTAGGGTTTTCAACCCTAGGCACAGGGGGGGCGCAAGGGGGGGGCGCACCAGCCCACTAGGGGCTGGTTCCCCTCCCACTTCAGCCCACGGGGCCCTCCGGGATAGGTGGCCCCAGCCAGTGGACCCCCGGGACCCTTCCGGTGGTCCTGGTACAATACCGGGTGACCCCGAAACTTTCCCAATGGCCGAAACAACACTTCCTATATATAATTCTTTACCTCCGGACCATTCCGGAACTCCTCATGACGTCCGGGATCTCATCCGGGACTCCGAACAACATTCGGTTTCCTGCATACTCATATTCATAAAACCCTAGCATCACCGAACCTTAAGTGTGTAGACCCTACGGGTTCGGGAGACATGCAGACATGACCGAGACTGCTCTCCGGTCAATAACCAACAGCGGGATCTTGATACCCATGTTGGCTCCCACATACTCCTTGATGATCTCATCGGATGAACCACGATGTCGAGGATTCAAGCAACCCCATATACTATTCCCTTTGTCAGACGGTATGTTACTTGCCCGAGATTCGATCGTCGGTATCCCAATACCTCGTTCAATCTCGTTACCGGCAAGTCACTTTACTCGTACCATAATGCATGATCCCGTGACCAGACACTTGGTCACTTTGAGCTCATTATGATGATGCACTACCGAGTGGTCCCAGTTATACCTCTCCGTCATACGGAGTGACAAATCCCAGTCTCGATCCGTGTCAACCCAACATACACTTTCAGAGATACCTGTAGTGCACCTTTATAGTCACACAGTTACATTGTGACGTTTGGTACACCCAAAGCACTCTTACAGTATCCGGGAGTTACACGATCTCATGGTCTAAGGAAGAGATACTTGACATTGGAAAAGCTCTAGCAAAACGAACTACACGATCTTGTGCTATGCTTAGGGTTGGGTCTTGTCCATCACATCATTCTCCTAATGATGTGATCCCGTTGTCAACGACATCTAATGTCCGTAGTCAGGAAACCATGACTATCTGTTGACCAACGAGCTAGTCAACTAGAGGCTTACTAGGGACGTATTGTGGTCTATGTATTCTCACGGGTATTACGATTTCCGGATAATACAATTATAGCATGAATAAAAGACAATTATCACGAACAAGGAAATATAATAACAATCCTTTTATTATTGCCTCTAGGGCATATTTTCAACAGTCTCCCACTTGCACTAGAGTCAATAATCTAGTTACATTGTGATCATGTTTTGCTCGCGAAAGAGGTTTAGTCAACGGATCTACGACATTCAGATCCGTATGTACTTTGCAAATATCTATGTCTCCATCTTGAACATTTTCACAGATGGAGTTGAAACGACGCTTGATGTGCCTGGTCTTCTTGTGAAACCTGGGCTCCTTGGCAAGGGCAATAGCTCCAGTGTTGTCACAGAAGAGTTTGATCGGCGCCGACGCATTGGGTATGACTCCTAGGTTGGTGATGAACTCCTTCACCCAAATTGCTTCATCCGCTTCCTTCGAGGCTGCCATGTACTCCGCTTCACATGTAGATCCCGCCACGACGCTCTGCTTGCAGCTGCACCAGCTTACTGCTCCACAGTTCAACATATACACGTATCCGATTTGTGACTTAGAGTCATCCAGATCTGTGTCGAAGCTAGCATCGACATAACCCTTTACGACAAGCTCTTCGTCACCTCCATAAACGAGAAACATGTCCTTTGTCCTTTCAGGTACTTTAGGATATTCTTGACCGCTGTCCAGTGTTCCTTGCCAGGATTACTTTGGTACCTTCCTACCAAACTTACGGCAAGGTTTACATCAGGTCTGGTACACAGCATGGCATACATAATAGATCCTATGGCTGAGGCATAGGGGTTGACACTCATCTCTTCTTTATCTTTTGCCGTGGTCGGGCATTGAGCCGAGCTCAATTTCACACCTTGCAATATAGGCAAGAACCCTTTCTTGGACTGATCCATTTTGAACTTCTTCAAAATCTTATCAAGGTATGTGCTTTGTGAAAGACCTATGAGGCGTCTCGATCTATCCCTATAGATTTTGATGCCTAATATGTAAGCAGCTTCTCCAAGGTCCTTCATTGAAAAACACTTATTCAAGTAGGCCTTAATGCTGTCCAAGAATTCTATATCATTTCCCATCAAAAGTATGTCATCTACATATAATATGAGAAATGCTACAGAGCTCCCACTCACTTTCTTGTAAACGCAGGCTTCTCCATATGTCTGCATAAACCCAAACGCTTTGATCATCTCATCAAAGCGAATGTTCCAACTCCGAGATGCTTGCACCAGCCCATAAATGGATCGCTGGAGCTTACATACTTTGTTAGCATTCTTAGGATCGACAAAACCTTCTGGCTGCATCATATACAGCTCTTCCTTAAGATAACCGTTAAGGAATGCCGTTTTGACGTCCATCTGCCATATCTCATAATCATAGTATGCGGCAATTGCTAACATGATTCGGACGGACTTAAGCTTTGCTACGGGAGATAAAGTCTCATCGTAGTCAATCCCTTGAACTTCCCGATAACCCTTAGTGACAAGTCGAGCTTTATAGATGGTGACATTACCATCCGTGTCCGTCTTCTTCTTAAAGATCCATTTGTTTTCTATCGCTCGCCGATCATCAGGCAAGTCTGTCAAAGTCCATACTTTGTTTTCATACATGGATTCTATCTCGGATTTCATGGCTTCTAGCCATTTGTTGGAATCTGGGCCTGCCATCGCTTCTTCATAGTTCGAAGGTTCACCGTTGTCTAACAACATGATTTCCAGGACAGGGTTGCCATACCACTCTGGTGTGGAACGTGTCCTTGTGGACCTATGAAGTTCAGTAGGAACTTGATCCGAAGTACCTTGATCATCATCATTAATTTCCTCTCCAGTCGGTGTAGGCACCACAGGAACATTTTCCTGAGCTGCACTACTTTCCGGTTCAAGAGGTAGTACTTCATCGAGTTCTACTTTCCTCCCACTTAATCCTTTCGAGAGAAACTCCTTTTCCAGAAAGGATCCGTTCTTAGCAACAAAGATCTTGCCTTCGGATCTAAGGTAGAAGGTATACCCAATGGTTTCCTTAGGGTATCCTATGAAGACGCATTTTTCCTATTTGGGTTCGAGCTTTTCAGGTTGAAGTTTCTTGACATAAGCATCGCATCCCCAAACTTTTAGAAACGATAGCTTAGGTTTCTTCCCAAACCATAGTTCATACGGTGTTGTCTCAACGGATTTAGACGGTGCCCTATTTAAAGTGAATGTAGCTGTCTCTAGAGCGTATCCCCAAAATGATAGCGGTAATCGGTAAGAGACATCATAGATCGGACCATATCCAATAGAGTGCGATTACGATGTTCGAACACACCGTTACGCTGAGGTGTTCCAGGCGGCGTGAGTTGTGAAACGATTCCACATTTTCTTAAGTGTGTACCAAATTCATGACTTAAATATTCTCCTCAATGATCCGATCGTAAGAATTTTATCTTTCGGTCACGTTGATTCTCTACTTCATTCTGAAATTCCTTGAACTTTTCAAAGGTCTCAGACTTGTGTTTCATCAAGTAGACATACCCATATCTACTCAAGTCATCAGTGAGAGTGAGAACATAACGATATCCTCCGCGAGCCTCAACGCTCATTGGACCACACACATAAGTATGTATGATTTCCAATAAGTTGGTTGCTCGCTCCATAGTTCCGGAGAACAGAGTCTTGGTCATTTTGCCCATGAGGCATGGTTCGCATGTGTCAAATGATTCATAATCGAGAGACTCTAAAAGTCCATCAGCATGGAGCTTCTTCATGCGCTTGACACCAATGTGACCAAGGCGACAGTGCCACAAGTATGTGGGACTATCGTTATCAACTTTACATCTTTTGGTATTCACACTATGAATATGTGTAACATTATGTTCGAGATTCATTAAGAATAAACCATTGACCATCGGGGCATGACCATAAAACATATCTCTCATATAAATAGAACAACCATTATTCTCGGATTTAAATAAGTAGCCATCTCGCATCAAACGAGATCCAGATACGATGTTCATGCTCAAACTTGGCACTAAATAACAATTATTGAGGTTTAAAACTAATCCCGTAGGTAAATGTAAAGGTAGCGTGCCGACGGCGATCATATCGACCTTGGAACCATTCCCGACGCGCATCGTCACCTCGTCCGTCGCCAGTCTCCGCTTATTCCGCAGCTCCTGCTGTGAGTTACAAATATGAGCAACGACACCGGTATAAAATACCCAGGAGTTACTACGAGTA
Source organism: Triticum dicoccoides (assembly GCF_002162155.2). NCBI lineage: Eukaryota > Viridiplantae > Streptophyta > Magnoliopsida > Poales > Poaceae > Triticum > Triticum dicoccoides. Next base: position 103,249,058 of record NC_041391.1, on the reverse strand, counting down.
CTGGTAAGGTACACATCAATTACATGTATATCAAATATACCTTTAGTGTTGCCGGCCTTCTTGTCCGCTAAGTATTTGGGGCAGTTCCGCTTCCAGTGACCCTTCCCTTTGCAATAAAAGCACTCAGTCTCAGGCTTGGGTCTATTATTTGACTTCTTCCCGGCAACTGGCTTACCGGGCGCGGCAACATCTTTGTCGTCCTTCTTGAAGTTCTTCTTACCCTTGCCCTTCTTGAACTTAGTGGTTTTATTGACCATCAACACTTGATATACTTTCTTGATTTCAACCTCTGCTGACTTCAGCATTGAAAATACTTCAGGAATGGTCTTCACCATCCCCTGCATATTGTAGTTCAACACAAAGCTCTTGTAGCTTGGTGGGAGCGACTGAAGGATTCTGTCAATGACCGCCTCGTTCGGGAGGTTCATCTCCAGCTGGGACAGGAGGTTGTGCAACCCAGACATTTTGAGTATGTGCTCACTGACAGAACTGTTTTCCTCCATCTTACAACTATAGAACTTGTCGGAGACTTCATATCTCTCGACCCGGGCATGAGCTTGAAAAACCATTTTTAGCTCTTCGAACATCTCATATGCTCCGTGTCGCTCAAAACGCTTTTGGAGCACCGGTTCTAAGCTGTAAAGCATGCCGCACTGAACAAGGGAGTAATCATCAGCACGTGATTGCCAAGTGTTCATAACGTCTTGGTTCTCTGGGATGGGTGCTTCACCTAGCGGTGCATCTAGGACATAATCTTTCTCTTGGGTGCTATGAGGATGATCCTTAGGTTCCGAACCCAGTCCGGATAGTTGCTGCCATCATCTTTCATCTTGGTTTTCTCTAGGAACGCGTTGAAGTTCATGTTGACAGAAGCGTTGGCCATTTGATCTACAAGACATATTTTGCAAAGACTTAGACTAAGTTCATGATAATTAAGTTCATCTAATCAAATTATTCAATGAACTCCCACTCAGATTGACATCCCTCTAGTCATCTAAGTGTTTACACGATCCGAGTCGACTAGGCCGTGTCTGATCATCACGTGAGACGGACTAGTCATCATCGGTGAACATCTCCATGTTGATCGTATCTTCCATACGACTCATGTTCGACCTTTCGGTCTCTTGTGTTCCGAGGCCATGTCTGTACATGCAAGGCTCGTCAAGTTAACCCTAAGTGTTTCTGCATGTGTAAAACTGTCTTGCACCTGTTGTATGTGAATGTAAGGATCTATCACACCCGATCATCACGTGGTGCTTCGAAACTACGAACTTTAGCAATGGCGCACAGTTAGGGGGAACACTTTCTTGAAATTCTTATAAGGGATCATCTTATTTACTACCGTCGTTCTATGTAAACAAGATGCATAAACATAATAAACATCACATGCAATTATATAATAGTGACATGATATGGCCAATATCATATAGCTTCTTTGATCTCCATCTTGAGGGCTCCATGATAATCTTCGTCACCGGCATGACACCATGATCTCCATCATCATGATCTCCATCATCGTGTCTTCATGAAGTTGTCACGCCAACGACTACTTCTACTTCTATGGCTAACGCGTTTAGCAATAAAGTAAAGTAATTTACATGGCGTTCTTCAATGACACGCAGGTCATACAAAAATAAAGACAACTCCTATGGCTCCTGCCGGTTGTCATACTCATCGACATGCAAGTCGTGATTCCTATTACAAGAACATGATCTCATACATCACAATATATCATTCATCATTCATCACAACTTCTGGCCATATCACATCACATGACAATTGCTGCAAAAACAAGTTAGACATCCTCTAATTGTTGTTGCATCTTTTACGTGGCTGCAATTGGGTTCTAGCAAGAACATTTTCTTACCTACGAATAACCACAACGTGATTTTGTCAACTTCTATTTACCCTTCACAAGGACCCTTTTCGTCGAATCCGCTCCAACTAAAGTAGGAGAGACAGACACCCGCTAGCCACCTTATGCAACTAGTGCATGTTAGTCGGTGGAACCTGTCTCACGTAAGCATACGTGTAAGGTCGGTCCAGGCCGCTTCATCCCACAATACCGCTGAAGCAAGAAAAGACTAGTAGCGGCAAGCAAGTTGACAAGATCTACGCCCACAACAAAATTTATGAGATCCCGAATGGTCCGGAGGTGAAGATTGATACGTCTCAAACGTATCTATAATTTATGAAGCATTCATGCTATTTTATTATCTGTTTTGAATGATTATGGGCTTTATTATACACTTTTATATTATTTTTGGGACTAACCTATTAACCGGAGGCCCAACCCATATTGCTATTTTATTGCCTGTTTCAGTATTTTGAAGAAAAGGAATATCAAACGGAGTCCAAACGGAATGAAACCTTCGGCAAAGTTATTTTTGGAACAGAACCAATCCCAGGAACTTGGAGTGCACGTCAGAAGATCCTCGAGGAGGCCACGAGATAGGGGGGGCGCCCACCCCCTGGGCACGCCCTACCCTCTCATGGGCCCCTCGAGGCTCCCCCGACCGACTTCCTTCGCCTATATAATCCTACGTACCCTAAAAACATCGAATATCAAGATAGATCAGGAGTTCCGCCGCCGCAAGCCTCTGTAGACACCAGAAACCTTTTGGGAGCCCTTCCTGGCACCCTGCCGGAGGGGGGATCCTTCACCGGTGGCCATCTTCATCATCCCGGCACTATCCATGACGAGGAGGGAGTAGTTCACCCTCGAAGCTGAGGGTATGTACCAGTAGCTATGTGTTTGATCTCTCTCTCTCATGTTCCCTCTGCGGCACGATCTTGATGTATCCCGAGCTTTGCTATTTTAGCTGGATCTTATGATGTTTCTCCCCCTCTACTCTCTTGTGATGAATTGAGTTTTCCTCTTGAAGTTATCCTATCGGATTGAGTCTTTAATGATTTGAGAACACTTGATGTATGTCTTGCCATGATTATCTATGGTGACAATGGGATATCATGTGCCACTTCATGTATGTTTTGGTGACCAACTTGCGGGTTCCTCCCATCAACCTATGCATAGGGGTTGGCACACATTTTCGTCTTGACTCTCCGGTAGAAACTTTGGGGCACTCTTTGAAGTACTTTGTGTTGGTTGAATAGATGAATCTGAGATTGTGTGATGCATTTCATATAATCATGCCCAGGGATACTTGAGGTGACAATGGAGTATCTAGGTCACATTAGGGTCTTGGTTGATTTGTGTCTTAAGGTGTTATTCTAGTATGAACTCTATGATAGATCGAGCGGAAAGAATAGCTTCATGTTATTTTACTATGAACTCTTGAATAGATAGAACAGAAAGGATAGCTTTGAGGTGGTTTCGTACCCTACCATAATCTCTTCGTTTGTTCTCCGCTATTAGTGTCTTTGGAGTGACTCTTTGTTGCATGTTGAGGGATTGTTATATGATCTATCTATGTTTTTATTGTTGAGAGAACTTGCACTAGTGAAATTATGAACCTTAGGCCTTGTTTCCTACCATTGCAATACCGTTTAAGCTCACTTTTACCACTTGTTACCTTGCTGTTTTTATAATTTCAGATTACAAATACTCTTATCTACCATCCATGTTGCATTTGTATCATCATCTCTTCGCCGAACTAGTGCACCTATACAATTTACCATTGTATTGGGTGTGTTGGGGACACAAGAGACTCTTTGTTATTTGGTTGTAGGGTTGTTTGAGAGAGACCATATTCATCCTACACCTCCTATGGATTGATAAACCTTAGGTCATCCACTTGAGGGAAATTTGCTACTGTCCTACAAACCTGTGCACTTGCAGGCCCAACAACGTCTACAATAAGAAGGTTGTGTAGTAGACATCAAGCTTTTTTCTGGCGCCGTTTCCGGGGAGGCTAGGTAAGCGGCACTCACACCACGTCAACTAAGCTCTTTTCTGGCGCCGTTGCCGGGGCGCTGAGTGCTTGAAGGTATATCTTTAGATCTTGCAATCGGATCTTTTTGTTTCTTGTTTTATCACTAGTTTAGTCTATAAAAGAAAACTACACAAAAATGGAATTGAGTTTTTCTCATACTCTTCATCTTTTTAATATCTTTCATGAGAATGATGGTAAGGAAAATTGTGCTCAAGTGCTAGAAGAAGAAATCTATAAAAGGTTTGTCACTAAATCTTTGAATGATGAGCATGATTGCAATGTTGTTAGTATGAACTCCTTGAATATCCATGATGCTAATGATATGCAAAGTCACAAGCTTGGGGATGCTATGTTTGATGAATATGATATTTTTTGTCCCCCAAGTTTTGATGAGAATATTTATTATGATGAAAGCATGCCTCCTATTTATGATGATTATATTGATGAAAGTGGGTTTGGAAGAGTGTCAACTTTAGGTAGTATTGATCCCACTATTTGGGAGGATATTGAATCTTATTGTGATGAATATGAAAGTGGATTTGGAAGAGTGTCAAATTTATTTAGTGATGATTCCACTATTTCGGAACAGGTTCCAATTGATTATGAGAACAAAGTTGCTTTCTATGATGATTATTGTGATGACATGTATGCTATAAAGAATAATGATAACCATGAAACTTGTCATCATGATTTTAGTTTTCATTTGGATTATGCCTCAGATGATAGTTATTTTGTTGAGTTTGCTCCCACTATTATTCATGAGAAGAAATTTTCTTATGTGGAGAGTAATAAAAATTATATGCTTGTAGATCATGAAAAGAATGCTTTAGGTTCTGGTTATATTGTTGAATTCATTCGTGATGCTACTGAAAATTATTATGAGAGAGGAACATATGCTTGTAGGAATTGCAATAATGTCAAGTTTCCTCTCTATGTGCTTAAAATTTTGAAGTTATTCTTGTTTTGCCTTCCTATGCTAGTTGATTATTGTTCCACAAGTTATTTGCTCACAAAATCCCTATGCATAGGAAGTGGACTAGACGTAAATGTGCTAGTCATATTCTTCATGATGCTCCCGTTATGTTTCAATTCTTATCCTTTATGTGAGCGTCATTGTCATCATCATGCCTAGCTAGAAAGGCATTAAAGAAAAGTGCTTGTTGGGAGACAACCAAATATTTACGCTTACTGTTTTTGTGTGTCCACATGATTACGCTACTGTAGTAATCATGTTTTATAGCTTTTGTTTCAATAAAGTGCCAAGTAGAAGCTTTGGGAAGACTTGGGTGAAGTCTTTATGATCTTGCTGTAAAAAGCAGAAACTTTAGCGCTCACGAGATTAGCTGCCATTTTTTACTGGAGAGTGATTTTAGGTTTATTCTTTTTTCAGATGATTAATAGCCAAATTCATTAGGTCCACCAATTCATTTCATAATTCTTAAGGGTCCAGAAGTATACGTTTGATACAGATTACTACAGACTGTTCTGTTTTTGACAGATTCTGTTTTCATTGTGTTGTTTGCTTATTTTGATGAATCTATGGCTAGTATGTAAGGGTATGAATCATATAGAAGTTAGAATACAGTAGATATTACACCAATATGAATTTAGAATGAGTTCATTACAGTACCTAAGTGGTGATTTATTGTCTTATACTAATGGAGCTTACGAGTTTTGTGTTGAGTTTTGTGTGGTTGAAGTTTTAAAGTTTTGGGTAAGGATTCGATGGATTATGGAATAAGGAGTGGCAGGAGCCTAAGCTTGGGGATGACCAATGGCACCCCAAGGTAATATTTAAGGACAACCAAGCAAATAAGCTTGGGGATGCCCCGGAAGGCATCCCCTCTTTGATCTTCGGTCATCGGTAACTTTACTTGGAGCTATATTTTTATTCGCCACATGATATGTGTTTTGCTTGGAGCGTCATTTTCTTTTGTTTGTATTTGCTTGCTGTTATGTAGAATAATGTTTTGCATCTTTATCTTCAATAAAAATCTCAAGGACAGCCTTTACCATGCTTATTTTGCTAGTATACATGTTGCTGTTTGAAAACAGAAAGTTTACCGCTGTTGCAAAAATTCCCTAGAAAAGTCAGACAGTGATATAATGTTGAATCTTTTTGAATAATGAGCTCTGATAAATATTTTACAGCTTAATATTTTTCTTATAATTTTTGGAGTTAGGGAAGTATGATGTATCTTGCATTCTTTACAGACTATACTGTTTTGGCAGATTGCTGTTATGTTTGCATTGTTTGCATATGTTTGCTTGTTTAATGATTCTATTTGAGGATGGGAGTATTAAATATGCAGAGACATTTACTATTCAATGTTGAATAATAATCTTAGTGATTTGGTACAGTAGAATATGATAAGGTTTTTGCATAGGTTTATACTAACTTATCTCACGAGTTTTGTTGAGTTTGGTGTGGATGAAGCTTTCAAGATTTAGGAAACCAACATATAAAAGGAATTAAGGAGACACAAAAGCTCAAGCTTGGGGATGCCCAAGGCACCCCAAGATAATATTTCAAGAAGTCTCAAGTGAAGGAAATATACCCTAGAGGCAATAATAAAGTTATTATTTATTTCCTTATATCATGATGAATGTTTATTATTCATGCTAGAATTGTATTAACCAGAAACATGATACATGTGTGAATACATAGACAAACTAAGTGTCACTAGTATGCCTCTACTTGACTAGCTCATTAATCAAAGATGGTTATGTTTCCTAGACATGGACAAAGAGTTGTCATTTGATTAACGGGATCACATCATTAGGAGAATGATGTGATTGACTTGACCCATTCCGTTAGCTTAGCACTTGATCGTTTAGTTTGTTGCTATTGCTTTCATCATGACTTATACATGTCCCTATGACTATGAGATTATGCAACTCCCGCTTACCGGAGGAACACTTTGTGTGCTACCAAACGTCACAACGTAACTAGATGATTATAAAGGTGCTCTACAAGTGTCTCCGAAGGTACGTGTTGGGTTGGCGTATTTCGAGATTAGGATTTATCACTCCGATTGTCGGAGAGGTATCTCTGGGCCCTCTCGGTAATGCACATCATTATAAGCCTTGAAAGCAATGTGACTAATGAGTTAGTAACAAGATGATGCATTGCCTAACGAGTAAAGAGACTTGCCAGTAACGAGATTGAACTAGGTATTGAGATATCGACGATTGAATCTCGGGCAAGTAACATACCGATGACAAAGGGAACAAACGTAGGTTGTTATGCGATTTGACCGATAAAAGATCTTCGTAGAATATGTAGGAGCCAATATGAGCATCCAGGTTTCGCTATTGGTTATTGACCGGAAACGTGTCTCGGTCATGTCTACATAGTTCTCGAACCCGTAGGATCCGCACGCTTAAGGTTTCGATGACAGTTATATTATTAGTTCGGAACCTCGGATGAGATCGGGGACACGACGAGGAGTCTCGAAATGGTCGAGACATAAAGATCGATATATTGGACGACTATATTCGGACTTCGGAAAGGTTCCGAGTGATTCAGGTATTTATCGGAGTATCAGAGAGTTACGGTAATTCGCCGGGGAGAAGTATTGGGCCTTATTGGGCCATACGGGAAAGAGAGAGGGGCTTCCTAGGGTAGGCCGCGCCCCCCAAGGCCTAGTCCAAATTGGACTATGGGGAGGGGCTGCGCCCCCTCCATCCTTCCCTTCTTTCTTCCCTTTCCTTCACTCCTACTCCTACTACATGGAAGGGGGGGAATCCTACTCCCGGTGGGAGTAGGACTCCCCAGGGAGCGCCATAGTTGAGGGCCGGCCCTCCCCCTCCTCTCATCCTTTATATACGGAGGAGGGGGGCACCCCATAGACACAACAATTGATCCCTTGGATCTCTTAGCCGTGTGCGGTGCCCCCCTCCACCATAGTCCACCTCGATAATATCGTAGTGGTGCTTAGGCGAAGCCCTGCGACGGTAGAACATCAAGATCGTCACCATGTCGTCGTGCTGATGGAACTCTCCCTTGACACTCGGCTGGATCGGAGTGTGAGGGACGTCATCGAGCTGAACGTGTGCTAGAACTCGGAGGTGCCGTAGTTTTGGTGCTTGATCGGTCGGGCCGTGAAGACGTACGACTACATCAACCGCGTTGTGCTAATGCTTCCGCTTTCGGTCTACGAGGGTACGTGGATACACTCTCCCCTCTCGTGGCTATGCATCACCATGACCTTGCGTCTATGTTCCCCAACAATGGTATTAGATACTAGGTTTTATGCGTTAATGTTATATGCATGAGTAGAACACAAGTGAGTTGTGGGCGATACAAGTCATACTGCTTACTAGCATGTCATACTTTGGTTCGGTGGTATTGTTGGATGAAGAGACCCGTACCGACATTACGCGTACGCTTACGCGAGACTGGTTCTACCGACGTGCTTTGAACACAGGTGGCTGGCGGGTGTCAGTTTCTCCAACTTTAGTTGAACCAAGTGTGGTTACGCCCGGTCCTTGTGAAGGTTAAAACAACACTAACTTGACGAACTATCGTTGTGGTTTTGATGCGTAGGTAAGAACGGTTCTTGCTCAGCCCGTAGAAGTCATGTAAAACTTGCAACAACAAAGTAGAGGACGTCTAACTTGTTTTTGCAGGGCATGTTGTGATGTGATATGGTCAAGACGTGATGAGATATAAGTTGTTGTATGAGATGATCATGTTTTGTTGAAGTTATCGGCAACTGGCAGAAGCCCTATGGTTGTCTCTTTGTTGCATAAGATGCAAGTGCCAAATAATTGCTTTACTTTATCGCTATTGGAATGCAATAGTTGCAAGAGCAATAGTTGGTGAGACGACCATGTGACGACACATTGATATCGATCAAGATGATGAAGATCATGGTGTCGTGCCGGTGACGATAGAGATCATGACAGTACTTTGGAGATGGAGATCAAAGGTGCAAGATGATCATGGCCATATCATGTCACATATTTTGATTGCATATGATGTTTAAGATGATCTCTCACTAATTATCAAGAAGTGTTCTCCCTGAGTATGCACCGTTGCGAAAGTTCTTCGTGTTGAGACACCACGTGATGATCGGGTGTAATAGGCTCTACGCTCAAATACAACGGGTGCAAAACAGTTGCACAAGCGGAATACTCAGGTTAAACTTGACGAGCCTAGCATATACAGATATGGCCTCGGAACACGGAGACCGAAAGATCGAACGTGAATCATATAGTAGATATGATCAACATAGTGATGTTCACCATTGAAAACTACTCCATCTCACGTGATGATCGGACATGGTTTAGTTGATTTGGATCATGTGATCGCTTAGATGATTAGAGGGATGTCTATCTAAGTGGGAGTTCTTAAAGTAATATGATTAATTGAACTTTAATTTATCATGAACTTAGTCCTGGTAGTATTTTGCAAATTATGTTGTAGATCAATAGCTCGCGTTGTTGCTTCCCTATGTTTTTGCTTCCCTATGTTTTTATATATGTTCCTAGAGAAAACTCTGTTGAAAGATGATAGTAGGAATGATGCGGACTTGATCCGTGATCTGAGGTTTATCCTCATTGCTGCACAGAAGAATTATGTCCTTGATGCACCGCTAGGTGACAGACCTATTGCAAGAGCAGATGCAGACGTTATGAACGTTTGACTAGCTCAATATGATGACTACTTGATAGTTTTGTGCACCATGCTTTATGCCTTAGAACCGGGACTACAAAAACATTTTTGAAACGTCATGGAACATATAAGATGTTTCAATAGATGAAATTGGTATTTCAGACTCATGCCCGTGTCAAGAGGTATAAGACCTCTGACAAATACTTATCCTAAAAGATGGAGGAGAATTGCTCAACCAGTGAGCAAGTACTAAGATTATCTGAGTACTACAATCGCTTGAATCAAGTGGGAGTTAATCTTCCAGATAAGATAGTGATTGACAGAGTTCTCTAGTCACCATCACCAAGTTAGTAGAACTTCATGATGAACTATACTATGCAAGGGATGACGAAAACAATTCCCGAGCTCTTCGTGATGCGGAAATCAACGAGGGTAGAAATCAAGAAAGAACATCAAGTGTTGATGATTGACAAGATCACTAGTTTCAAGAAAAGGGCAAAGGAAAAGAAAGGGAACTTCAAGTAGAATGGCAAACAAGTTGTCACTCCCGTGACCAAGCCCAAAGCTGGACCAAAGCCTGAAACTAAGTGCTTCTATTGCAAAGGAAATGGTCACTGGAAGCGGAAATGCCCTGAATATTTGGTGGATAAGAAGGATGGCAAAGTGAACAAGGGTATATTTGATATACAGGTTATTGATGTGTACCTTACTAGTGTTTATAGTAGCCCCTGAGTATTTGATACTTGTTCGGTTGCTAAGATTAGTAACTCAAAACAGGAGTTACAGAATAAACAAAGACTAGTTGTCGGGGGTTGGGTGCGAAATATGACAAGGGATGGCTTATCATGGTGGGGGCGAGTAGAACGTCGCCAGTGCCTGGAAACGGTATGAGGCGGAGGCATGCGCGCCGGCGAATCTTACCCAGCTTGAGGGTTCTCCGTGGAGATAACACCCCTACTGCTACTCTGCGGGGTCTCCGCATGATCACTTTGGCAAAGTGAGTACAAGGTTGCTCCTTGAGATGTTTCCAGGAGGTAGGAGAAGGCAAGGCTTGGTCCCTCCTTCCTATGTGATCTGGTCTAGTGCTAAAGAAGCGATCCCCCTTGCATGGGTGCCCTGGGGGCTTATATAGGCCCGCCCCTCAGGGATACAATGGTAATCCGGCTGGGTGCGGTCCCAGCCATCTGTCTCTCAGGTCGCCGTCTTCTCCGCCGACTGCTGGGGCCCGCCGACTGGTGGGCCCCGCCGACAGGCCCGGTACGGAGCCGACAGGCCCTATCCGCCGCGGGCGGGTCATGCCGGCTGCGGATTACTATAGCCGTGCTTCTAATGACGCTGGCTTGGTCATGGGGTCATGGCAACAGTGCCGCCGCCTGACGGACGATCACTGTTGCCATTCCCCGTCTTGTCTGGTTAATGCGTGCGGGGCCCATGGGAGGGGCTGGCCGACTCCCGGGGGCCGACTCCCAACGGGTCCGTCTTGTGGAGCTATTGCCGTCTTTTGTACCCCCGCTGACGGGTGGGACCCGCCGTCTCTGGGCCGTACAGGCAGGCCGTCGTGGGCACAGTGCGCCGCCAACGGGGGCTGAGGTCAGGGCTGGCATGGCAACTGTGTCGCGCCGGATGGGGATCTCCATCGATACGGCACACTGTGGCCATGCCATCCCTTCGCAAGCGGGGCAGGGATGGGCCACGCGATGACCGTACCCCGTCCCGTCCATCATGGCGAAGGCAGGAGGTGGTCGGAGTCGCGGGCCGACTCCCCATAGCCGGCTTCTCTGGAAGCCGCCAGTTAGGAGTCGGCTTATCTTGAAGTCATCCCTCGGACTTGGCCGTGAGGGGCAGTCGGCGGCCTTGCCGCCGACTCCCAGAAGGTGGCTCCTTATCGTGGGGTCTTGAGGGGCGCAGTCCGCCCCGATGTCTGGAAAGGTTCAGGGGCTCGGGTTAGCCTACCCGTGGCCCATTACTCCGACAGTAGTCCCCGAAGCTGGTGAGGCGCCGAGGGTGACATGTCGAGGAGTCTCAACTGTTTCATCGTTCTGGTGGTCGAATCTGGACCTTGCTCGCCGTCCTCCTCTAGGCCGACTTGCCCCTTAAAGAGTTTGAAGGTCGTAGGGGGATCCAGGCAGCGTGCCTGATAAGCATCTAGGCAACTACCCGTTGCGGATCCGTCGCGTGGCGCCACGCGGCAGGGTCAGTCTGCCCACCCACGCGTGCGACGGGACAGGCCGTCAGGTGGGGCCCGCTACTACCACGCGTCGGCACGTGAACGGATGTGTTGCGACCGTGCGGACGGTTGGGATTCCCACGTCGTAACTGCGTGCAGTTACTTCGTGTGGTAAATTGTAGGGGCGTGGGGTCCTGGGCACAGTTAATCCCATGTCCGCCCCATCGGCTTCTCAGCCCACGAGCCTATAAGTATGTAACGCCCCGAGACCGACACTCGAGAAGACTTCCAGCTATTTCGAGTTTCGCCGTGTGTTTTATTTGCTTGTTGCATTGCATCATGTCATCTCTTGCATTGCATCGTTTCATCATGCCATCATGTCATTAATTTTTATAACTCTTCTAAATAAATTGTATGGATTTTTCGATCCATTTAAATCGAGGGATTCACATGGTGATTTCTCTTTATAACATATTAAAGCCTCTCAATATTATTAGGGAGCTATAACAAGTATTCCATTCTTTGGGATTCACCATAACACACGTGCAAAATAAATCGCATGCCTTTTTCTGCTCCGAGTTGACCTCAAAACCTTGTCAATAATTGTTTCTCTGTTTACCGGAGCCCCACCAAAAATATCAACATTTTTGGACCTTTCAAACACCACTTCTTATTCAAACCCATTTGATTTTAATTCAAATGAGTTCGAATCCAATCTTCACCGATGCTCACTTTCTATTTTTCTTGGAACAAGCGCATTTATGTGAGTCCGAGAAAATAATCCCCATGCCCAAAATTCTATTTCTACCTTCCTTTCTTCTCCTTTCCTTCCTAGACTTATTTTATATTTTTAGGAAATAAGAGAGAGGGAGAAGAGAGCTCAGCCAGGCCTCTTAGGCCCACCAAATCCTAGGCCAGGGCCCAAGGCCTAGCCGCACCCCTACCTAACCAGCTAGACCAGACCAGCCCATCTAGCCTCCAGGGCCAAAGCCCGCTTAAGGCCCACCTGCGGCCTGACCTAGCTGGCCCAAGAGGCCTGCCCGATCTCCTCTTTTCCCCAGTCGCTCGACCCGCTCTCTTCCTTCGTTCTCCCCCTGCACCGTAGCACACCCAGGAGCCCGATCCCCCATCCCTCTCGCTCGCCCGCTGCCAGCGCCAGGGAGAACCCCTGCGCCCGATCCCCTCGCCGCCCTCCTCCTCGATCCGGCCTGAAATCGCCGCCTCGCGCCTCCACCTCCTCGCCAGCCGGCCGCAGCTCGCCGCGCCCTACTTCTCCTCCCGAGCCCCGCGACCACGCCCCTGTCGTTCCCGCGCCCGGCCTCCGCAACACCACCTGGAGACCAACTCCGGCGGCCCCGCCACCTCTGCACGCGAGCACTGCGCGCCGCCATCCCTCTCTCACGCATCGCCCGACCCCTCTCAGCCTCCTGCTCGCTGTGCCCTCGTCTCGAACCCATGCGCCTCGCCGCGCCTCCTTCTGCTGCCGGCCATCCCCATGGCCTTGAGGAACCCGAGCTCCACCTCTGTGATGACTCCCTTGTCCCCGCCATCCTTCTCCTCCGTCGGGGCCTCTTCCTTCGAGCACCCCGAGCCGGTCCTTCCGTCGCCAGGGGAGGAGCCCCTCGACCCGTCCCTTTTGGCCTGACTCCGGCGAGCGCCGCCCCGTCGACTCTCCAGCCGCTCCTCTGCAGCTCCTCCTCCACCTCGTCCTGACGTCCGGCCTCGTCCCCGACCCGTCTTTCGCCTCCTCCATCGACCGTCCCGGCCACCAGTGCTGTTGACGGCCGAGGCAAGGCCACGCCAGCCACTTCTTCCAGCTGCTACTCGGCCATGCGCCAGCATCTAGCAGCTCGAGCGCACCTCCGGTGACCTCCCTAGGCAGGGCCTTGGCAAGTCCCTTAGGCAACTTCAGATTCATCAAGACCGGCAAGTTTGACTTCGGCGCCAAGTTCGTCTTCAAATCTGTACGACTACATCCGATGTGGATTTCGGCAAGTACCTGGAGGCCACAATGACGTCAAGTACCACTACGGTCGTCATCCGCCAAGTACCCCTGTAGATCACCAAGTTTGACTACCATCGTCGTGAACCGCTTCCGAAACATGTACCACTACCGTCGACCCGCAAAGACCCCATGGACTCATGTTCCTTGTGGTGACCCCGAACATCTACGGATCATGAACAACTACTTCATCTACGAAACATGTACAACTACCGTCGCCGTGTATGACTACTTCCACTACCGTCGCGAGAACAACTACTTCCACTACATCACGAGAACGTCTACTTCCCTCTACGAAACGCGTTCCGCTCCCAAACACACGCTTCAAAGGTATAACGATGAGACGACCGCCCGTGTATGTATGTGTGTTGTATGAGATGCTCGTGTTTGCACCGTGCCCGTTTGTCTTTGCACGTTCCTCGTTTGCCATGCCGCCGTCCCGTGGGAACCCGGAATCCGGGATCACACCACCATCTTGCATGACTCGCTCACGTCACACTTCATTTTGCACTAGTATCTCCGTGAGCTACTGGAAACGATATGTTGCCATGGCATCATTTTTGGTTTCGTTGCCGTGGCACCCGTTTCGTTCCGCCATGGTGACCAAATGCTTCATAACATGCTCATGTCAACATTTTCATAAAATTGCATAAACTTGTATATGTCATCCGCATCATGATAACAACATTTAAAATGTTACAAATTGTGTTTGCATTAAACTACTAAATGACATGGGGACTTTCCGAAATTGTTGTTTGTTGTTTCCGGCCTCATTTAAAATTGCCTAGCTAGGTAGTTTTATTATGCTTCACCCCTTTTGCAATGTTTAATAACATGTAATATTGTTGTGTTCCTAAACGAGAGTGAACTAAATAATTGATGTGGTGTTCCGTCAATATGGAACTTGTTGCATATTGAGCTCCACTTAACTTGTAGTATTGTTTGTTGCACTTTGCCATGCCATGCCTCATTAAACCAGACATGCATCATACTTGATTGTGCATCATGCCATGATTATGTTTGTGTGTTTACCATGTTGTTTGCTTCTTTCCGGTTTGCTTCTCTCGTTAGCTTCGGTTCTGTTCTGGAGTTGTGAGGATTCGTTCGACTACGTCCGTTTGTCTTCTTCTTGGACTCCTTCTTCTTCCTTGCGGGATTTCAGGCAAGATGACCATTAATCTCGATATCACTTCTATCTTTGCTTGCTAGTCGCTCCGATCTATCGCTATGTTGCGCTACCTATCACTTGTTTACCATGCCTCCCAAATTGCCATGTCAGCCTCTAACCTTTTTCACCCTTCCTAGCAAACCGTTGCTTGGCTATGTTACCGCTTTTCTCAGCCCTGTTGTAGTATTGTTAGTTGCAGGTGAAGTTGAAGATTGCTCCATGATGGACAGGATTATTTTGGGATATCACAATATCTCTTATTTAATTAATGCATCTATATACGTGGTAAAGGGTGGAAGACTCGGCCATATGCCTGGTGTTTTGTTCCACTCTTGCCACCCTAGTTTCCTTCATACCGGTGTTATGTTCCCTGATTTTGCGTTCCTTACGCGGTTGGGTGATTTATGGGACCCCCTTGACAGTTCGCTTTGAATAAAACTCCTCCAGCAAGGCCCAACCTTGGTTTTACCATTTGCCTACCTAAGCCTTTTTCCCTTGGGTTCTGCAGACTCAAGGGTCATCTTTATTTTAACCCCCCCCC
>NC_041391.1:103222976-103233294 GCF_002162155.2 Triticum dicoccoides | reverse complement strand
GGTCCGAAATGAGCAGCCTGCGGGGCCACCTCAGGGCAACTTGAGGGCTGGTTTTACTCGTAGCTTGACTTATCCGGTGTGCCCTGAGAACGAGGTACGTGCGACTCCTATCGGGATTTGTCGGCACATCGAGCAGCTTTGCTGGTCTTGTTTTACCATTGTCGAAATGTCTTGCGAACCGGGATTCCGAGGCTGATGGGGTCTTCCCGGGAGAAGGTATATCCTTCGTTGACCGTGAGAGCTTGTGATGGGCTAAGTTGGGACACCCCTGCAGGGTATAATCTTTTGAAAGCCGTGCCTGCGGTTATAGGCAGATGGGAATTTTTTAATGTCCGGTTGTAGATAACTTGACACTTGACCTCTTTAAAACGCATCAACCGCGTGTGTAGCCGTGATGGTCTCTTTTCGGCGGAGTCTGGGAAGTGAACACGGTTTTGGGTTATGTTTGACGTAAGTAGGAGTTCAGGATCACTTCTTGATCATTGCTAGTTCACGACCGCTCTGTTTGCTCTCTTCTCGCTCTTATTTGCGTATGTTAGCCACCATATATGCTTAGTCGCTGCTGCAACCTCACCACTTTACCCTTTTCCTACCCATAAGCTTAAATAGTCTTGATCTCATGCGTTTTGAGATTGCTGAGTCCTCGTGACTCACCAGATACTATCCCAACAGTTGCAGGTGCCGATGATGCCAGTGCAGGTGATGCAACCGAGCTCAGATGGGAGCTCAACGAAGATCTTGGTCGTTGCGATGTTTCGTTTCATGTTGATCAGTAGTGGAGCCCAGTTGGGACGATCGGGGATCTAGCAGTTGGGTTATCTTCTTTTCTTTTGGCTTCGTCTGTAGTCGGACTATGTGTGTACTCTGAATGATGTATGATTTATTATATGTTCATTGTGTGAAGTGGCGAGTGTAAGCCAACTCTTTATCCCATTCTTATTCATTACATGGGATTGTGTGAAGATGACCCTTCTTGCGACAAAACCACAATGCGGTTATGCCTCTAAGTCATGCTTCGACACATGGGAGATATAGCCGCATTGTGGGTGTTACAAAGTAGGCAGGAGGAGGGGGCGGCGGAGCACGCACGCCCATTTCCCCTACTCCCTTCGCTTCCTCTTGCTTCTTCTTCCTCTCGCCGCCGCCGCGCTGAACCACGCCACGCCCGCAGCGATGAGCTCTTCCTCCGCCGCCACACCTCCTGCCTTACGCTCCGGCATGTGGGACGGCTCTGAGGTGGACGACGACCACATTGAGTTCCTTAGTAAGATGCATCGCCTCCCCGGCGACGACCTAGTGCGGGCCCATGGCGCGCCAGATAGGGAAGTATCGCCGGCGCCTGAGGAGGGCGAGCGGGTCGTATTCTGCTCGCACCTCATGCGCGGCCTAGTGCTGCTGGCGAGCGGTTTCTTCCGCTCCTTCTTGGAGTTTCACGGGCTCCAGCCGCACCACCTTACTCCGAACACGGTGGTGCTGCTGGCTGCCTTCGCTACCTTGTGCGAAGGCTTCCTCGGCGTTCTCCCCACCATCGAGCTATGGGGGGAGTTCTTTCAGTCCAAGCTCGGCACCCACGTCGCCGGCGTGCCGGCCCAGTGTGGTGCCTTCATCGTGATGCGGAGATCGGTGGCCGACAACCCGTTTCCCACCATCTCGCTGATTAAGTTAGTTAAGATGTGGCAGCGGTCTTATTTTTATGTGAAGAACGTCTCCCAAACGGCGACTGGGTCAATCTGCCGCCTTACGAAGCCAGTGCACCGGCTGGGAGGCTTACGCAGTCGGAGGGTCTGACCGGGGCCGACCTGCTGGCCGCCTTCGTGGCGCGCCGAGTCCTCCCACTCCAAGGCCGACCTCATCTGATCTGTCATATGAGCGGCCACCGGGACCCGAGTCGGATGTGCTCCAAGGACATGCCCCATGCGGAGGTGGCGGACACGGTGAATTACATCGCGAACTGCAATCTCGTGGCGGATTGGCGGTTCGGCAAGGAGCCGTACTCACGCGCCAACCCCCCGCCTGCTGTAAGTCGTCTCTCTTCTTCTTCGGTCTTCTTTTGCAGCCGACTCCGACTTCTGATCTTTTTTGGTTTTTTCGAGTCAGAACCCCCTCATCCAGCCTTCAGCCGGCACCACGGGCCCGACCTGTCAGTTCGTCTCCAACCGAGCGGAGAGCGACGTCGACGACCCTGACTTGGGGGTGGCGATGATGGAGGCCGACACCTAAGGAGTAGGAGGAGGAGGAGGAGGAGGAGGCTTCAGGCCCTCGACCACCTTTGCCGACTGGCCTGATGACGACGCCGAGGGGGAAGTTGCCCCGCGCCACCAACCAAAGGTCGGCCAGCCGAGCGAGAGTTCCTCCACCGGCTTGGATGGTCAAGGCGACGCGAAGAGGCGCCGGGCCGGGCCGAGCTTGCTTGGCGGCCGGTCGAAGAAGTTCAAGGGGGAGGCCGCCGGGACCAAGCGGGAAGAGGCGGTCGCAAAGGCCAACCACTTCTGTAAGGAAGTGAAAAGGCCGCCACTGGTCTTTGCGTAAGTGCTTCTGCCTTTGGTGTTGTTCTATACTGGTGAATCTTGTCCAAATCTTTTACATACCTTCCTCGCTTCAGGGCTCCTCTTACCTTTGAGAGGGTCGCCGCCGCCTCCGTCATGGGGAAGGCAGAGACGTCCGCCATTACTCGGCGGATTGACCCCGCCACCGACCTCCGGGAGGCGACGGACCGGAACGCGCGGGAGAGGCGCGACGAGGACGAAGCCGCCCTCCTGGAGAAGGCGGAGGCCAAGAAGGCGGCGGCCTCCGCCAAGAGGAAGCTGGATGAGGCCGAAGCCGCCATCGCGGCGGCGAGCTGAGGAGGGCGCGCACCACCAATCGGCGTTGCTCGTCATCCCGCTGAGCTCCGCGCTGCCGCCCTCGGAGTTCACGGGGCATGGGGAAGCCGACGGCGAGAACCCCGTCATGAATAGGGAAAGCGGCGAGGCCTCCATGTCGGACACGGCCGTGCCGCCACCGCCGCCTCCGCCACCATCTGGGAGAGTGCAAGGTAAAGAGCCAGCGGGCCCGCCGGTGCCACCGACTGAGGACGAGTCCGTGGCGAAGCTGCTCCTTCAAGTCGCCTCGCCAGCGCGCCGCCGCCTTGAGAAGGTGATCTCGGCGCCACGCCCCTTGGAGACCGGCGCCACCAGCTCAGCCATCCCAGACGCTGAGGCGACGAGTGTCGCGCCCGTTGGGTGGGTGCGAGGAGGCGGCACAGGCCCGCTGAACTGGGCTCTTCTGGACGTTCAGGCGAGACTGCGAGCCGAGGGCGACGCCATCCAGAACTGCACCAAGGCACATCTGGCGCCGCGAGTAGCCATCCGGGTATGCTTTCATTTTTGACTTTGTTTTTCCTTGTTCTTCTCTGTGGGGGCGCGCCAGCGCACCCACTGGGTGTAGTCCCCGAGTTTCGGGCCGGCTGCTGAGCAGGCGGCTTCGAACTCCATCTGGCGAGTTCCCAATATTTACCTTTGTCTAAAATTCTTATCATAGGAGTATCACAACCTCCGCGTCACTGCCTTCAACCGCAATGTTGAGGAGCTGGGCAAGCGGACTGCCGACTTGTCGGAGAGCCGAAGTGACTCCTCCTTCTTCGTGGGGGCGCGCTGGCGCACCCGCGGGCTGTAGTCCCCGAGATTTGGGCCGACTGTTGAGCAGTCGGGCCGGATCTTCCCGACGACCTTCTTTGTTGACAACTTAACGTCTTTTTCCTTTTTATTCTTCAGAGGCCAACAGCACTCTTCAGCAGCAGCTGGGCAAAGCCAACACCGCCTTGCATGCCAAGGGGGAGGAGTGCAGCAAGCTCGCCGCAGAGCGCGACT
The DNA here is from genome assembly GCF_002162155.2 of Triticum dicoccoides. Lineage (NCBI taxonomy): Eukaryota > Viridiplantae > Streptophyta > Magnoliopsida > Poales > Poaceae > Triticum > Triticum dicoccoides. The sequence goes on along the minus strand of NC_041391.1, from coordinate 103,229,446 downwards.
TGCTGGCTACGCAGCTGGCGGAGCAAAGGGAGCTGCTCAATAAGGCGCAGGACAAGGCAGAGAAGAAAGAGACTACTCTCCTGGCCGAGTTTGAAAGCGAGCGCTCCTCCTGGACCGACAAGGAGGCACTGCTGACCTCCGGCTTCCATCATATTGAGGACATTGTCGATGGTGAGTTTCTTCACTTTCTTTCTTTGAGCCGCTGACTATAGGTCGGGCTGACTCCTGATTTTTTGACTTGCTTCTTTTCCGTCTTGGCAGACTTCTTCCCTGGCCACTCGTAGGCGGCCACTCGTAGGCGCGGAGGGAAAATGGTGCTGAGATTGCCGCCAACGCCCCCCGGACCCTCGATGAGCAGCTTCTGAGCATCGAGGCTCGTTTGCTGCCAGCCCATCGGATGCTGCGCCGGCTTCAACGTGCCGGCGCCCAGGCGATTGCTACCCTATGGCCAGACATGCCGGTTCTGCGCACTCCCAGTCGGACTACCGACTGGATGGAGGTCGCGGCTGGTCGTCTTGAGGACTGGAAGGGTTCCTCGGCCCGGGCTAGAGCGTGTCGGGCCTTGGAATTCGTCAACGCGTGGTATCCAGGGCTGGACCTGGACCGGCTAGCCGCGTTCCGGTCAGAGGCCCAGGCGGAGCTGATAGCTGTGGAAGACGCCCTCGTCGTGCATGCGGCGGCGATCGCCGACTACGCAGACACCAGCGTCTTCGTCCCTGATCGGGCTGAAGACGGAGGGGAGGCGCCGCCGGAGTGGTTCGAGATGAACCCAGATTATGACGAGGCCTCGGCGGAGGTGATCGGTTCCAGCACCGAGGAAGAAGGCGAGGCGGAGGACGGAGGTGAGACGGAGGCCCCAAAAGACGGAGCGGGCGAACAGCCTCAGCTCGACCACACCTCCAGCAACGAGCCGCACCCGACCGAGCCAGCTGCCACCGGAGACGATCAAGCCGAGACTGTCCAGCCGGCCGCCTCGGCGCCTGACACCGCCGTCTCTTCCGACCCTCCAAACCCGTCTGCCGCTTCCTAGGCTGTCGTCTTGCCTTCTTTTTATCTGCTTTAGTAGTCTTTGAAGAACTTGTTAATTCGGACAATTCCACCTGCGGGGTGTATTTTGAACTTTTGCTTGAAGATTCGGCCAAGGGCCTATTTTATGTAAATATTTATCCGAATTCTATCTTTCCTTGCTCATTGCTCCTTTGGCTTTTTCCTTTGTCGCCTTCCCTTAGTCGCTGCCTTGCCAGTCGGACAACCGTTCTGCGGACTGCCACTGGATCAAATGCTTGGCTACTTTGGGAAGGAAAGTACATGGCCATTTTTTAGAGTCTTTTTAACAAGTTGGATAGAAAGCGGCAAGCCGACTACTCAAGAGTCGGCTTTGCTAAGAGAGGCAGGAAGCCGTCTTAAGCTATGTTTATGCTTTGAGTCCTTAGCCATTTTTCCTGCCCACCAAATAGTCGCTCTGTGAGCTGCGGCTTCTGAAAGGAGACGGCTTAGGCACCACACACTACTTGTCTGACTGCAGGAAGCATTCCATAGCGCGAGGCGGCGAGTCCCCGGGCCGACTAGTCAAGCCCAGTGCCAAGCGGCATAACAAAGAGTAGCATACTCGAAGGCATAATTCTTATCATACAGATAACAAAAAGGGCAGTCCCTGAGCTCGTCTCGGGGGGCCCGAAGTCTTGGTACTAGAAAAAGGGCTATAGATGGGATTGACACTAATGGCACACCAGACAAGGGGTGCGCCATTAGTATATACTAATGGCGCACCACCTTCAGATACGCCATTATAGTTGAAACTACTAATGGCGCACCTGGCCCAAGGTGCGCCATTAGTATCAATTTTTTTTGAACTAGTGCGCCTGTCCAAACATACTAATGGCGCATCCGGACACAGTGCGCCATTACTAGTTGTAACTAGTAATGGCGCACCCGTCGGAAAGTGCGCCACTAAAGTTGTTTTTTATTATTTTTTATTCCTTTTTTTGCAATACTACTAATGGCGCACTGTACAACCGTGCGCCATTACTAGTTTAAACTAGTAATGGCGCACTGTAGAACGGTGCGCCATTAGTATGTTTTTTTTTGCAAAACTACTAATGGCACACCGCCAGAAGGTGCGCCATTAGTAACCTGGATTACTAATGGCGCATTTAGTGCTGGTGCACCATTAGTAAGTGGGCAGCAACAAGATATTTTGGACAGCCTCTCCTACCCACACTCACTTTCTCCCCACTTCATTCTCTCCACCTCCTCCTTGTCTCGGGTGCCTCCTCTTTTTCACCTCATTTCCACCATAGATTCATTCAAATGAAGTGGCTAAATTACCTTGTTTTGATAGGTAAGTAAGGGGGGAAGCTATATTTATGTTGTTCTCCCTACAACAATCTGCACATGCACTTTTTATGGCCTAGCTAGATCTATGTATGTTCGTGGTGTTGCATATGTTTGTGGTGTTGCATATGTGTTTGTGTTTGGAGGTGTACCGGTATTTGAAATGCGATAGTTGCCAATATTTTACCGGAATGTTGATTCATTTCCGTTTCGGCGAGAATTTTGGCATTAGGCATTCTTTTTGGTCCTATTTTTAGGGAAAGTCATGCCAAATTTTTTCTTGGTTCTAAAATATCGTTTTGCTCTACCCCGCAGGCGACCATGGTCCGCACGATGACCGAAGGCATCGTGAATAGGTTTTTGAGGTCCGCGAAGGCCGAGATGCTTCAAAAGAACGAGACGGAGATAAGATGTCCGTGTCAAAGATGCAAACTGAAGAGCCTTATTGCGGACCCGGATTCCGGGCAGGTGCGCGACCACCTGCTCTTGCGTGGTTTCATGGATGGCTATCGGTGGCAAGGTGATGAAGATGACTATGAAGTCATGCATGGGGGCCGGGCAAGAAATAAGGAAGGGCAGCAAGACAACCACCGCGGCTCGGGCGGGCGAGAAGATGAAGAATCCCCAGGAGATGATAACGATAGTGATGCTGTACATAGTCATCATGTAGAAGATGCAATACATGATGATGAGGAAGATGCCGGAGCAGACGACGGGCATGATCATGAAGATGATGATGCCGGCGGAGCAGACAACGCTGGACCATCGATGGGCTGGGTGCAGGACTCTCATATTCAAGAGCTACTTCTCAAGCAGACGGATAACGCAAGAGCTGCCGCCCGAGAGAAAGCCAAGATGGATCAACTTGAGTTAGACGCAGTTACTCCATTGTATGAAGGATGCAGGCCCAAGGATACCCGCCTGAAAGTAACGCTCATGGCTCTGGAGATGAAGGTAAAACACAAAATGACAGACGCATGTTTCGACGAGAACATGTCATTCTGGCACGAACGTCTTCCCAAGGGGAACAAGTGCACGACCAGTTTGGAGGAGGCGAAGAAAATCGTGTGTCCTCTGGATTTACCGCATGTAAAATACCATGTGTGCATGAACAATTGCATCATTTATCGGGATGAGCATGCGGAGTCTACCATATGTCCGGTGTGCGGCGTCACTCGATACAAGAAGAGGAAGAAAGCTCCTCGAAAAGTGGTGTGGTACTTTCCAATCACTCCTCGTCCGCAGCGGTATTTCGCAGACCCTAAGGTAGCAAAGCTCCTGCGTTGGCACGCGGATAGGGAGGAGAAGAACCGAGAAGATGACGCAAATGATCCGGAGATAGATAAAACAGACAAGATGCTGAGTCACCCTAAGGATGCGAGCCAGTGGCAAGCGTTGAACTTCGAAGACTCAAAACTTGGGAACGATCCAAGGAACATCGTGCTGGGCGCGAGCACCGATGGAGTCAATCCGTTTGGCAGCCAGAGAAGCACACATAGCACCTAGCCTGTGTTTGTGTGGATGTACAACCTCCCCCCCTGGTTGTGCATGAAGAGGAAGTACATTCACATGAGTATGCTAATTGAAGGGCCGAAACAACCAGGGAACGACATCAATCTGTATCTGGGGCTACTGAAAGAGGAGCTTGACACGCTGTGGAAAACGCCAACCAATACGTGGGACGCCGTAGAGAAAGAATATTTCCCTATGAGAGCCGCACTGCTCACGACGGTGCACGACTATCTCGGTTACGGATATCTCGCGGGGCAGGTAGTCCACGGATTTTCTGGATGCGTATGGTGCATGGATGACACAACGTATCGCCAGCTAGATAGAGATCCTGGGTCTTCGAAAACCGTGTTCATGGGACATCGAAGGTGGCTTTGCGACGATGACCCGTGGAGGAAACGCAAGGATCTGTTCGATGGTGAAACCGAACCCCGAAAACGCCCGTGTACGAGGAGCGGCGAGGAAATAGACAAGCTGTTGAAAAGTTGGAAAGACTGCCCACTACCGGGAAAGAAGCAAAAGGCACCAGAGCCGGGAAAGAAGCAAAAGGCGCCAGAGCCGCTTCTGAAGGTATGGAAAACGAGGTCTGTTTTCTGGGACTTGCCGTACTGGAAGATCCATCGTGTGCCTCACAGCCTTGATGTCATGCATATCACGAAGAACGTGTGCGAGAGTCTGCTTGGTACCCTAATCAACATGCCAGAGAGGACCAAAGATGGGCCGAAAGCAAGGGCAAACTTGAAATCAATGTGCATCAGGCAGGAGCTTCACGCTAATGATGATGATGATGATGATGATGATGATGATGATGATGATGATGAGGCGAAGCAGGACACAGAAAGTCGTCGCAAAGGCAAAAAGGCCAAGAAGACCGGAAATGACTACCCTCCCGCGTGCTTCACTCTAAGTCAGGAGGAGATCGAGCGGTTTTTCACCTGCCTCTTAGGAGTAAAACTTCCTTACGGTTACGCGGGGAAGATAAGCAGATACCTAGACCCAGCGAAGCAGAAGTTCAGCGGGATGAAGTCTCACGACTGTCACGTGCTGATGACGCAGATACTTCCAGTTGCAATCCGTGGGATCATGGACACGCACGTCTGTGAAATGCTATTTGGCATATGCAACTTTTTCGACGTCATCTCTCGAAAGTCGATCGGCGTGAGGCAACTCAGAAGGCTACAGGAAGAGATCGTGCTGATACTATGCGAGCTTGAGATGTACTTCCCGCCCGCATTCTTCGATGTTATGGTGCATCTGCTGGTCCATATCATGGAGGATATCATCCAACTCGGGCCGACGTTCCTGCACAGCATGTTGCCGTTCGAAAGGATGAATGCTGTCATCAAAGGATATGTTCGGAACATGTCACGTCCAGAGGGAAGTATAGCCAGGGGCTTTCTGACCGAAGAGTGCATCTCCTACTGCAAGAATTATCTAGGCATCGAGAACCCCATTGGTCTGCCCATCAACAGGCACCTCGGCAGGCTCGCTGGATGGGGTCACCGTGAGGGTCGCCGCGAAATGCATGTCGACTTCGAGGGTCGACTCGCCGACTTTGAAAGAGCAAACCTAGTCGTGCTACAACACATAGACGTGGTCGATCCTTGGGTGGTAGAGCACAAAACCTTTATTGAGAAGACGTACAATGACCGAGGCCAACAGAGGACGGACGGAGATATACTCAAAGAGCACAACTCATGTTTCACGCGTTGGTTCAAGTAGAAGCTTCTGTCGTACCCTTTACATGAAGATTCTTCCGCGGAAGAACAACTCATATTCACCTTGTCACAGGGCGCCGAGCACAACCTGATGACCTATGAGGCGTACGATATCAACGGCTACACATTCTACACCGAGGACAAGGACATGAAGAGCGATGGTTATCGGAACTCCGGGGTAACGATGGAATCCTACACCGGTAAGGACAAGGACAGATACTACGGAAGGATCGAGGAGATCTGGGAGCTGAGCTACGCTGGAGAGAAGGTGCCGATGTTCCGTGTCAGATGGGCCAAGAGCATCCTAAAAGAAGACCGATATTTCACCACCATGGTTATACCCGAAGCCAAATCAAAGACCGCGGGCGCAAATGTCACCGCGAAAAATGAGCCATGGGTACTGGCTTCCCAAGTGGACCAATGCTTCTTCATTACCGACCCGCCAAAGCCCAGTCGTGTTGTCGTGAGGAGAGGCAAAAGGAAGATCATCAGAATGGATGGAGTAGCCAATGAGCAAGACTTCGACAAGTACGGCGACCCGAGGATCGAACATGACAACGATGATGAAGTAGCAGCATACACCACAAGAAGAAGCAGGACCACCCTACCTAAAGGACGTCCGTTCCACAGAAGAACTCCATTTGCGAAAAAGAAGGGCAAGAAGATTGTGAACAGATAGCTAGCTAAGATCGATTGTATTTAAATCGTACCCTTCATTTCTCGATTGTATTTCATGGGCACTTTTTGAACTATCATGAATATTTTTAAATTTCATGGACACTCGATCTCGATCCCCCTCCATCTCGATTGCTATCCCACCTCGCCAGATCTGGTCCCCCTCGCCGCCGAGCACCCCCCGGTCCACCGGCCGCTGCTGCCGACCCCCCGCACCCTCGATTCCCCTACTCA
>NC_041391.1:103201447-103222308 GCF_002162155.2 Triticum dicoccoides | reverse complement strand
CCTCCCCCGCTCCACCGGCATTACTGTTTGACGATATTTTTTAAAAAATTATTACTGTCTTATAAAAAATATATTACTGTTATGATTTAAACAAGTTTGAACATATTTAAACACAAATAAGTATCAAACAGCATTTTAAATGCATAAAAAAAATTGTGGAGCCTGGGAATCGAACCCAGGACCTCCTGGTGTGAGAACTGGCTGCTGACCAGTCGAGCTAGTAGAGGGAACTTGATGTGGATCAGGTCAGGTGGAAGATAACCTGTTGGCTCGAGCAGAAATCAAAAAAAAATACTAATGGCGCACCAGGGAGAGGTGCGCCATTAGTATGGATGTACTTATGGCGCACCGAGGTGTGGTGCACCATTAGTATTGTGCCGCCCCCACCATCCATACTTCCTCCCTGGCCCTCGATCCCCTTCCCCTCTCCTCTCCCTCGCCCTCGCCCTTGATCCCCTTCCCCTCTCCTCTCCCGACGCCGCCGCCACGACGCCGCCCCGACGCTGCCTTAACGTCGCCCCGTCGTCCTCGTCTCCGCCGCGACCCCCCGACGCCACGCCGCCGCCCTCTCCTCTCTCGCCGCCGCCGCCCGTCGTCCTCGTCTCCTCGGTGCTGCTCTCCCCGTCGCCCCTGCCTCTCCCTGTCGGCCGCCGGTGAAGCACCGCGCCGCACTGGCCCAGACCGGGCCGCACCTTCACCGACGCCGCTGCACGACCACAACACCGCCTCATCGCTCCTCGTCTCCTTGCAGCTATAGACCGGCGAAGGTTCGTAGCTGCTCTCTATGACCCCTTCCTCGGCCTCTCACTAATGTTGGTCACTAGTGAATCTCAATCGATCTTTTTTGCAAGAACATATGTGCACTGAACATGCTTGTTGAAATGACCAGTGTTCATAACTACCCAATTATCACTTTCTTTTTTGCTTCACGTTGTGTGGTTGTGACTGTTGAAGCCTCAGTTTGTTACATCAGAAAACAGAGGATGTTTCATACATGCCTTTGAGCTAATCAGGGACATACACAAAGAGAAAATTTTAATCAGTTATAGTGATGTCCACCATATGTAGCAACAGCTTGCTTGTCATCCATTGTGTCTTCCTATTTTTCTTAGTTTGTTGAGGAATAAGAGAAACCCGGTCCTTTGAAGAAAGTGCTTTTTTGTGGGATTAGTGTGTATGATGTATCCAGTGCTTGGTATTTGGTAGTGTAGCGATACACAAAAATAGTTACCATCTTGTTTTAGGTTCATAGTTTCCACCATGGCACCGGTGTGTTTATCAACATGGTTTAGCAGTGACCACAGTCAACGGGGCATCTTATGTGCTATGAGATATTTTTTAGCAGTGTTGAAGATCATGTGTGTTTGCGAAAATAATGTTTCTTAGGTGTAGATTTTTTTTGTGTGGCTCAGTGCATGCCCAATGCACTAGGTTCTGAAAGACATGAAGATGAAGCAAGCTTGCTTCACAATCTGATTTGTTTAACTATTTCTTTGTAGTTGTAGAAACATTTTTTGGTAACTCTCATATAATATGATGAGTCACTCTATTTCAACAGTACTCAACTATTTAATCGGTTTTCTTTTAAATCTTATAGTTCCCGTTGATTATAAACTAGCCGGCCGCGATCAATCAGTTGGTATTGATTTTGTCAGCAGACTTTGAGGTCAGTTTAACCTGTCATTTTTCAACAGTACTCAACTATTTCAATTTATCGTTATTTCTGTCAGCAGACTTTGAGGTCAGTTGGTATTGATTGCGTTGGGCTGTGGGGATTTTGAGCTGTTTTCTGACATGTCTTCTTTTAGTGTACTTGTCTCCCCGCTTGTTGGTTACTTCTCATGGTTAGAAGATGTGTTGTAGCTTTTCTTAGACTTGTATTGTAAATGGATTTGGTTGTAATAGAAATGACATTTTCTCTACTCAAACTCATTATATTGGAATTATTTGAAGATGTGTGGTGTTAGCCTATCGGTAATAATTATGTGTTAGTGTGAGTTTATTCTTCCTGTGAGCATTCTAATTTTATTTCTCTGGATTCAAGCAATGGGTTTGGACTTGCAAGATTCAGTTCACAAGTACTTGTGGGCTTTGGCTTTTAGCCTAATGAGGTCTCTTACTTGTGACAGTTCAGTTGTCAGTGTAATATGTTAGAAACTGCTACTATGTCTCTAAAGGCCTCGGCATATATTGTTTCACCTCTTCACATGCCAATGTATTTTCCATGTTGTGATGAAGGCCTTTTTTGCCTTGTCCACCCGAGAGGCCCTTGAGTTTGCTGGAATGTTGATTAACTTCCGTTCCAGCAAATTCGGGTACTCCATATGTCCTATTTTCAGCAAAGGTCATGCTGAAATTTTCCGTGAATTTTAGCATGACTTTGCTCAAAATAGGACATATGGGGTACTTGTGACTAATGCATGGGCCGGGGTACTTGTGACTAATGATGAAAGCTTAGGCTTTTAGGGTGCCTCGGCATCGAAAAACCCTCAATGATAAAAACTTAGCTTTGAGGATGCCTCGGTATCGACAAACCCTAAATGATGAGACCATGATCTTGTTCCTTGATAATAACCAACTTTTTGACCAAACTTTGTTCCTATTTAGAGAGAAACATGGCCAACAACGATGAGGCCGGGGGTTCGGGCGGCAAGGCATTCTGGGAGCTGTCCCAGGAGATGGAGGAACAACCTCACTTGTATGAGGACGCCGCCTTCCCCACCGATCCTGAGACCACTGATGGTACCGCCGAGGATGACCCCACTGATGCCAGCACTGATGGTGCCGCCGAGGATGCCACCACTGATGATGGCGGCGCACGCATAGATGGCAGCCAACCGAAGAGGCAACGGAAGGACCGGCGCTCGACCGTGCTTCGCACCCTCAAGGAGGAAGTTACTGAAGTGGACTCCGACGGGAATCCAACGGCGCCCGAATGAATAGTCAAGGGGTACTCGCTTCAGCTCGGGTGCATTCTCCGGAGCACCGTCTCGATCAACACCGAGAACCTGAGGCATCCTGACTGAGCGAATTTGCGCAACCTCCTCTTCACGAAGCTACACGAACGATACAAGTTCCCCGCTGCTTTTGAAAACACAAGCCTCAAAGGGAATAAAGTGAACAAGGCCCTGTCTACTTGGAAAAGCAATGTGAAGAGAATGATTGAGAAAGGTGAGAGTTATGAGAAGATCAAGGAGAAAAATCCTTCGATCACCGAAGATGACTACAACGACTTCAAGATCAATTGCTCGAGCACCGCAAACTCCAAATCAAGTCAGTGGGGGAAAGAAATGCGGGAGCTGAACTTAGGGGAACACAAACTCGGTCCCGGCGGTTACAGAGTGGCGGAGCCTATATGGGACAAGGAGGACGTGGAGCGTGCTGAGCAAGGCCTACCGCCCCGCTTCGATAAATAAAGCGGTAACAAGCAGACCAGGAACTATGTCAGGGCCCGGTACAAGGAGGACCCGATAACAAAGGAGCTTACCACGGATCCGAAGACCAGGGCGCTTGAGCTTGTTCTGGTAAGGAATACACCCCCGCGTAATTAGCTCCATATGGTTGCATTCTAATTAATGAAGCCATATTTCTAAATGGTTCACATTCCTTCCGCAGGCGACTGAAAGTAGTAGCGCGGGGTCGACTAAGAGCAACCCTTGGGACACCACTCTAAATAGGGCGTTGAATGTAATGAAGAACAAGGATAAGCTCAGTAAGCCAACGTCAGCTGGTCGTGTGGCCGGCACAGGCTTGTCCACAAAATGGGGGTCATACTATACCGCTGTTGTGCGGAAGGAGAAAAAGACCAGCTCGGAAAGCCAGGCGCGCGAGGTTCAAGAACTCAAGGCACAGGTGGCGCGGATTCCGGAGATTGTCCAAGAGCCAGTGCAACAACAACTCGGAGCGACGATCACCGCCATTGTGCCTACCTTGATCCAGCGGTTGAGTGCGTGGATTGCGGGCGGCCAATAGGGGCCGCCCCCGATTCCTAGCTTCACGGCCAGTAACTCGCAGAATGCGATGGCGGGGCCATTGGTGTCTCTGGCGGAGGCGGCATTGGTGTCTCCGACGCCGGCACGGGAGCTTAACGCACCCGGGTGTACGCCGGCCGGCACCTCTGCAGCAAGCGGCCCCTCCATCAACAGCACGCCCGCTGTTGGCGGTGCCTCGACATTAGCCGAGCTCGACGCCATCATCACGGTGACTAATTAAGCCTCTCTCGGTCGAGGACTTCATCTCCTTGCCTTTGACTGGGCATCCCTGACGCCCTACTTGTTTTCGCAGGGCGCCGCCAATGTTCTGTGCACTCTCCTGCACTTCGTGAACAACGAGTTGGTCGATGTCGCCAAGGGCAAAATCGTTCAACCGGGCAACCCCTTGTTCCACGGTACCCAGATGCCCCCCAACTTGTTTAGGGTTGAACTGGTTCGGGTGCTGCCAGGCTGTGACGAGTTGTTACCTCCGATTCGACCCGTCGGGGCCTACGATGATGACGTGATGACCCTCAGCGCCTGCCTGAGCTGGCCCCTGCTTTCGCCGAAGAGCCAAATTCGTTTGGGGGCGGGGGACACCAACCCAAAGAAAACACCGCCTGTCGTGCCGGCGCCAAGTCGGCCCCATGGCAAGACCGCCGCAACGGTGCCGGACATCCCTATCCCACTGGATCCAAACATGCATATGGCACAGGATCAGAACGACGACGATGACGATACATTTGGCAACGTCGATCAGTACTTTGCCGAACATGGGTACGATGGCGACTTCATGGGGCCTCCTTCTCAAGAACCCAACCCAACAAAAGACGTGCGCGATCTAGCTGGTACCACGGAGAAGCCAAGTTGCAACAGGCGTCGTCTGCCGTTTAGCTCTCAGGAGACGCCTCCAGCTGCCGACTTCACCGAGCCTCAGATAGGCGAGGTGCGAAATATTATCAGCCCAAACACACTCAAGAAGGCGGTCTGTGAGCAGAACTCGGTCCCATTACAGGAGAAGAAGAAGGCACGCAAAAGAAAGACTAACAAGGGTGCGAGCCAGCCGGCACCGAGTACGATCCGTGCTCAGGACGGGCCACCTTCACCTGAGGATATCTCGAGGAGGGTGCATGTGGCGGGTAGGGCGATGCTACCGACAAATATGCTCAATGCTGCAAGTGGTGCTATGCGGAGTCTGCATGACAGTGTTCTTTCTTTGGAGAAGTGGCGTCTCAGAGAGAAGGATGTGGCATACCCGGTTTTCGCGGCCAAGGTGCCAGAGGGCAAGGGCTTGGTGGATAACTCCATCGGGCGTACGATCATCCTGTGGTTTGATGACATCCACGCTATGATGAACCTTCATGCGCTGCACTACACCTTCGTTCGGCTATTTTCGCTGAGTATGGAGATGCGGATCATTCGCGACAAGACCCCGGACATCGTGATAGTCGACCCCTTCTACATGCGTGCCAAGATCTTGGGCAGCGCTGGGGACCGGCAAGTCGCGAGTTCTTACCTCGAAGGCATCATTCTGGTAAACCAAGATAAGGATAACTTCCTCGTGCCTTACTTTCCTGAGTAAGTCCTCCCCTCAACCGGCCCGTAACATATGAATTCTTAGATTTCGATCATTTTTCTTTTAACATTCCGTGTTTTTTGCAGTGACACACATTGCACGCTCATCCTCCTAAGCCCCAAATATTCCATGGCCACGTATTTCGACCCGGACCGTCAGTCGAACGTAGACTACACAAATGTCAAGAAGGTTCTTGATGATGTTCTCCCTGTCTACGCCAAATTTGGAGGCACCTTCACCAGGCCTATTCGTAAGTACGGCAAGCACGTGTTCTCCCACAATATGACGTTCTGCTGCGTCAAGCAGCCGAATAGCGGTCAGAAGGGTGCCTACTACGCCATCCATCACATGCGAGCGATCGTACGGGACCATCATCAACTTCTGCTACCGACTAAACTCAAATATTGGGCCGCGAGCGTGTCGGCAATCCAGGACGCGGACATCAGACAAGAATTCTTTCGCATCCAGTCGGAGTTTGCGGAAATCATCCATCAAGATGTCCTTTGTACCTCGGGGTAGTTCTACCTCAGAAATCAACCGTCCAACAGTGACATTGACACAATGCTACAAATGTGGGCTGACAACGCCCGTTCTTTCATGACTCCCACGATAGACGGCGGCTTCATCCACGCTCCGGTCCCTTGAGTCGAGTCGAAAGCAGTGATGCTGTGTCTAGTTCTGAAACATCAATTGGCTCATGTTGTAATTAAACTTTAATGAACTTGTAGTATGTCTCTTTGGTTTCGAGAGTCGTTCAACTTAGATGTAATCGATGCTATTAATGTCTTGCTTTTCTCTTCCGATCGTTCTGCTGCATACTCATATATTGCTTATGTATTGTCTGTGAATTGGTACTAACGTTTCATTTGGCTAGTGCATAGCGATGCCGTCGTATGTCGTGTACAAGGGTAAGGTTCCCGGAGTCTATGATGACTGGGAGGAGTGTCGGAGACAGGTTCACCGATTCAGCGGTAACAGTTACAAAGGGTACACCATTAGGGCCGAGGCCGAATCTAGATACGCCCGCTATCTAGCGGGAGAGTGTAGGGAGCGTTGGAGGAACCGGATGAAGACGAGTTTCATCGTGATGATGCTCATCGTGATGACCGCAGCTCTCTTCTATGTGATGGTAGTTTAGATGATCGATATCGACTTGTAATGTGAAGACAAACTCGCTACTCGCGGTCTCTAGACTTGTAATATAATGTTCTATCTTTGTTCGGTCTTTTCAATTCGGAGACTAATATGATGAATTGTATTCAGAGACTAATCTTCTATTGTATTTGATGAATCTGTTGTTGATGTGTGCTGTCTATTTTTTGTCCAATTATACATTTTGTAACCTGTGCAAAAAACAGAATATAAAAAAATAAAAAAAACCTAATATTCATACTAATGGCGCATCACATCACAATGCGCCATTAGTATGCCAAAGGATACTAATGGTGCATCATTAGACAGTGCGCCATTAGTATGCCAAAGTTACTAATGGCGCATCTTGCTGTTGTGCGCCATTAGTATGCCAAAGCACCTGGGTATACATGGCCCCCTGGGAGGCATACTAATGGCGCACTGTTGTATATACTAATGGCGCATCCAGTGGTGCGCCATTAGTATACCAGACACTAATGGAGCACCAGTGGTGCGCCATTAGTAAAATATACTAATGGCGTGGCACTAATGGCGCACCACTGATGCGCCATTAATGGCCAAATTAGGTGCGCCATTAGTAGGCCTTTTCCTAGTAGTGAAAGGGTAGAGTGGTACATACTGCATCAATTGTAAAATCTTCGGAGAAGATTTGCGTTCCATGGGCGTTCCGTCTCCTTGCCGGAGTCGTCCCTCTTGCGTGCTCGGGGCTTCTGAGCGTCGATCAGGTAATAGGAGTCGTTGCCCAGCACTTTGCTGATAATGAAGGGGCCTTCCCAATGCACCGACAGCTTGTGCTGGCCAGCTATTCGCTGGATCAGTCGGAGCACAAGGTCGCCCTCTTGGTAAGATCTCGGCCTGACCTTCCTGTTGTAGTATCAGCGCAGGCTCTGTTGGTAGATGCTGGACCGGCTAAGTGCCAACAGCCGGCACTCTTCCAACAGATCGACACCGTCTTAACGTTCTTCTTCTGCTTCCTCCTCGGTCTACCTAGTGACTCGCGGGGAGTCGAACTCTATGTCCGTTGGGATGACGGCTTCAGCACCGTAGACAAGGAAGAAAGGTGTGAAGTCGGCTGACTTGTTTGGAGTCGTGCGCAGACTCCAGAGGACGGCTGGCAAATCGTCAAGCCAATAGCCGGCCGAACGCTCCAGTGGTTCGACAATTCGTTGCTTGATGCCAGACAGGATGAGGTCGTTTGCTCGCTCTACCCGGCCATTTGACTGCGGATGGGCAACGGACGCTAAGTCCAGTCGCATGCCCTGTGTCGCGCAGAAATGGGCCAAGGCACCTTTGAAAAAAATTGTGCCATTGTCGGTGATGATGTTGTGTGGTATGCCGTATCGAGTCGTGATGTCGGCGATGAAAGTCACTGCAGCCGGACCATTCAACTTCTTGATGGGCTTTACTTCTATCCACTTGGTGAACTTGTCCACCGCGACAAGTAAGTGAGTTAGGCCGCCTCGTGCTATTTTGAATGGTCCCACCATGTCCAGGCCCCAAACCGCAAAGGGCCAGGCGATGGGGATAGTCTTGAGTTCGGAAGCCGGCTGATGTGGCTTGGAGCGGAACTTCTGGCACCCTTTGCACTTTTGGACTAATTATTTGGCCTGTTCTAGGGCAGTTGGCCAGAAGAAACCATGTTGAAAGGCTTTGGCGAAGAGTGCTCTTGAAGCCGCATGGTGGCCGCACTCGCCTTGATGGATGTCTTTGAGAATTGCTTGGCCTTGCTCTGGCTCGACGCAACGCTGGTAGACACCAGTGACGCTGCGCCTGACCAACTCTCTATCAACTATGGTGTAGGCTGCCGCTCGGCGTTGTACTTGCCGAGCCAAGATTTCATCGGTTGGCAGTTCTTTGCTTACTAGGAACTTGAGGATGGGCTGGGCCCATGAGGGTGCTGCTATTTCTTGAACTGCCAGTACTGCGACTTGGACGAGGGCGGCTGGGCTGGGAGGCAGCGGGCTGGAGTCCGCGGCCGCTTGCTGGATTGATGAAGTCCCCGGGCCGACTGGTGCAGTCCCCGGGCCGGGTTCTGAAGTCCCCGATCCGGCTTCGACTGCGGCGTTCTTAGAGACATTGGTAAGAATTCTCGTGTCGTCTGCTGGGGCTCTTGAGTCGGATCCGACTACTTCGGGGGGAGCCGGCACAAAGATAGAGTCTGATTCTGGTCAAGGCTTGACAGACGGCTTGAGGAGGCGCTGAAGGGCGACGCCAGATGGTATTGCTTGGCGGGTGGAGCCGATTCGTGCCAGGGCATCTGCTTGGTCGTTGTCATTTCTTGGCACGTGAAGGAACTCACACCCCTCGAAATATCCGCTGAGTTGCTGTACAAGGAAATGGTAGCTCGCCATGTTTGCATCTTTGGCGTCCCAATCGCCAGATGACTGCTGGACCACTAAGTCGGAGTCGCCATAACACAGGATCCGGCGAATGCCAAGTTCTATGGCAAGTCGGAGCCCGTGAATGAGCGCCTCATACTCAGCGACATTATTGGAGGTGGTGAAATGGATCTGCAGCGCATATTTGAGCTTGTCGCCTTTGGGGGAAGTGAGGACAACACCGGCTCCCAAGCCGGTGCGCATCTTGGAGCCGTCGAATTGCATCCGCCAATGGGTGGAGTCGGGTGCTGGCGACAGGTACTGGGTCTCGGCCCAGTCGACGAGGAAGTCGGCCAGTGCTTGCGACTTGATGGCGGTGCGGGGCTGGTAGTAGATGGTGTAGGGAGCCAGCTCAATGGCCCATTTGGCCACTCGGCCAGAAGCATCTCGGCTTCAGATGATCTCGGCTAGTGGGGCTATGCAAACCACAGTGATTGGATGCTCCTGAAAGTAAGGCTTTAACTTCTTGGCGGCAAAGTGCACGCTGTAGCACATCTTCTGGTAGTGGGGGTAGTTCTGCTTGGAGGTCGACAGTACTTCGCTCAGGTAATGTACTGGTCTCTGGACAGGTAGCGCCTTGCCTTCCTCCTTGCGTTCAACTACAATGACTGTGCTGACTACCCGGCTGGTGGCGGCAATGTACAGGAGCATGGGCTCTTTAAGAGTCGGGGCAGCCAGCATAGGGGGAGTTGTCAACATTTTCTTCAACTGGAGAAAAGCTTCGTCCGCCTTGGGGTTCCACTCGAAAAAGGTCGTCTTCTTCATGAGCTGGTATAAAGGGAGAGCCTTCTCGCCCAGCCGACTGATGAATTGGCTGATGGACGCCAAGCAGCCGGTGAACATTTGCACATCTAGCAGTCCGCTGGGTACCTCCATCCTCTCGATGGCCGTGATCTTTACAGGGTTGCACTCTATGCCGCGTTCAGAGACCAGGAAGCCAAGGAGTTGGCCGGCTGGTACTCCGAAGATGCACTTCTCAGGGTTGAGCTTGATTTGGAATCGGCGCAGGTTCTCAAAGGTTTCCTTGAGGTCTTCTAGCAGTGTTCCACGCTTTTCCGTCTTCACCACCACATCATCCATGTAGACGTGGGCATTTCTGTCGAGTTGCTTGAGGAGGCACTTCTGCATGCAACGCTGAAAGGTGGCGCCGGCATTCCTCAAGACGAACGTCATGGTCAGGTAGCAGAAGGCTCCAAACGGCGTGATGAAGGCGGTCTTCAGTCTGTCAGCCGGGTTCAGCTTGATCTGGTGATATCCTGAATATGCATCTAAGAAGCTCAACAGCTCGCATCCGGCTGTGGAGTCTATCACCTGATCAATTCTCGGCAGAGCAAATGGGTCCTTGGGGCAATACACATCCGCCACTTCTTGTTCTTCTTCAGCACCAGGACCGGGTTTGCTAACCACTCTGGGAAAAATACTTCCATGATGAAGCCGGCTGCCAGGAGCCGGGCTATCTCTTCTCCAACAACTCTTCTCTTCTCTTCTGATAGGCGGCGCAAGGGCTGCCTGACGGGCTTCACATTAGATCGAACATGTAACTTGTGCTCGGCGAATTCCATCGGTACACCTAGCATGTCTTTAGAGGACCATGCGAGGATGTCTCGATTCTCACAGAGGAAATCGACGAGCTCGCCTTCCTATTTGCTGTCAAGGTTTGCACCTATGACAGCGTACCTCTCTGGGTGCTCCGGGTCCAAGGGTATCTTCTTCGTCTCTTTGGCCGGCTTGAATGAACCCTCAGCTTCTGACTCCTTGGGGTTGGGGGACATCTCGGGCTGCTTGCCGGCCATCGCCACAACCCGATCAAGAAGCTGCTTCTCTGCTGCGATCACCAGGGACTCGGCTAGCCGGCTGCTTTCAGCTGCGCAAGCGGACGACTTTCTGTAGTCGCCCGCTATGGTCAGAATCCCCTTGGAACTCGGCATCTTCATCTTGAGGTAGGCGTAGTGGGGGACCGCCATGAACTTGGCCAAAGCAGGTCGGCCAAGCAACGCATGGTACGGGCTTTCGAGGTCCACCACTTCAAACCAAACTGGCTCTCGGTGGAAATGATCTTTGTCTCCAAAGAGGATATCTATCAGGATCTTGCCGATTCGTGAGCAGGAAAGGCCAGGAACAATGCCGTGGAACACAGTCCGGCTGCTCTGAAGTTGTCTTTGCTTGATTCCTAACTTCTCCATGGTACTTTGTACAGGATGTTGATGCTACTGCCACCGTCTATCAGCACTCACGAGAAGCGAGCGGCCCGCCTATCTGTGGCAAAGGTGGCACCTAAGACCAGGGCGTAGGAGCTAGGACTCGGCATCACCTCTGGGTGATCAGCTCTGCTCCAACTGATAGGCTTCACGGACCAGTGCATGAACTCTGGAGTACTTGATGCTACTGCATTCACCTCTTGCTGCTGCCGACGCCTGCTACATTGATCGTCAACCACACTGGTGAACACCACATAGGCTTCGTGCTCTTATGGGTACTCATCTTGTACTGCGCCGACTGGCCTGACAGCCGGCTGCTGGGGCGATGGTGGAGGCGGCGGCCCAGCAGGCGGGGGAGGGAGGAGGCCGTCTCCCTTGGCGATTCTGGTGAGCCAGTGGCATTTCCGGGTGGTGCGTTTTGACGTCTTCGCGCCGCTGTGGAACTTGCAGGGGCCATCTAGGGTCTGCTTGTAAGAGAAGTCCAGCAACCAGTTGGACTTGCCGCCTTTTTGTCTCTTGGCCGGAGGCTGCTCCTCCGGCTGCGGGGCTTCGACTATCGCAACTTGTCGGTTGCTGGAAGCCGGCTGTGGGGCTTTGCGCTTGTGATCTTTCTGTTGTTGTCGCTGACTAGCGTCCCCAGCCGGAGTTCTGGGAGCCTAAGGGGCAACTTTGTCGGTTGCACTAACTTGAATCTCCGCCTTCTCTGGAGGAGTCGGCCGTGGCGTACTTGTCTGCTATGATCAGCAGCTCGTCGAGGGTCTCTGGCTCGTCGCAGAGGAGCTTGTGCTTGAGGAGGGTACCATCTCTGCACCCAGCAGTGAAGTACTCGATAGCCTGCACCTCGTGCATGCCCTCACAGGAGTTCCGAAGCTTAGCCTAGTGCGTGAGGTAGTCGCGAGTTGACTCGTCGGGGCCTTGCACACACAAGGAAAGTTGGCGAGGCTTGGGAGGTCGCTTGTACGTGCTCGTGAAGTTGCGGACGAAGGCTTCGGTGAAGTCGACCCAGCTGTTGATGCTACGGGGCTTCAGGCTATTCAACCATGTCCGGGCCGTGCCCTGGAGCATAAGTGGAACGTACTTTACGGCAACACGCTTGTTGCCGTTCGCTATGTTGATGGTCGTGGAGTAGTCAACCATCCAGTCTTTCGACTTCACGGAACCAGTGTACTTGGGCGTATCTCGGTGGAGCGTGAACCCCTTGGGAAAGGGCTCGTCTCGGATGCAAGGTCCGAAACAGGGCGGACGCAACTCGTCTTCTTCTTCCAGCGCCAGGGATCGGTGGAGTCGGTCGATCCGGTGGCGGGCGTCATTTTCTCCGACTCCCTCTCGGCGGCCAAGGCGGTCGCCGAGAGTCGGATGCTCAACAGGTGGCGGGGAGACTCGCCTTTCTTTGCGAGGAGGAGGAGGCAGATAGTCGTCCCGCCGTTCCACTGCTTTTGGGCGGCCGTCTTGGTCGCGCTCGATGGTGATGTGAGTCCGACTGTGGCTCACAGCCGGATCCTTGTCTTTCCTTCTGCGGACACCGCCAGTTGGTGTCCGAGACGTCGCGCCTTGATCTCAGCGGGGAGGCAGGTCGTCGTTTTCTCATTGCGGCGCCTCTGTGCAGCAGCCGGCTTCATTCTGCATGGCAGCCGCGTCGAGGAGCTGCTGGACTCGCTCCGTCATCAGGCTGCGCTCTTCACCCTCGAAGTTGTCTAGCTCGTCTGCCGCTGCCTGGGCGGCGCGAATGTTCTCCGCAGGCGTGGCGTACACAGGGCGATTGGCCCCGAACAGGTTGGCGATGGCTACGCCGCGCTACCGGACCGCGCCTACGTGGCTAGGCCCAGTTGGGGCCGGCGAACCGCCCACAGCGCGATCCATCTCACGCTGGTAGGCTTCTGACAAGCGTCTTATGCTTGCCAGCTTCTTCGCGCCTTCGACGAGCTGAAGGCGGCGCGCATCCAGCGTCTCGGCGTCAGCATCTTCCGGAATAGACGCGGTCAGGTCTTGCAGAGCCGCGTCGAGTGGGTCATGAGCTCCTTCACCGGAATGCTCGCCATGAACGAGGACAAGAACCTCTGTGACGGTGCTTCCGCCGCTCTCAGCGCGAGGGAGCGGCTCGTCGTAGACCACCACGTTGGTGGGGAACGCGTCGAGCGACACGGTGTCAAAGTCGACCAGCATTGGGTCGGTGGAGCCTATGGACTCCAGGTCCACGGCAGGCTCGCCGGCGACGTGGAGTTGGTCAAGGAGGCCCGCGAGGAGGCTCTCGGGGCCGCCCGTGCCTGCGTCGGATGCAGGCTCGTCGGAGAGGCGAACCTCACCGATAAGTTTGGCGAGGCAGCTGGCTGCGCAAGCGATCTCAGCGTCGTGCAGCGTGTCGGCGCAGACTCCGTATGGCGTGCCGGGCTGGCTATGCTCGCCAGGGAGAAAAAGGGTTCCCGTCCAAAGCAGGTCTCCGGACGACGGTGCACCTCGCCCCATGGTGGGCGCCAAATGTCGGGGGTTGGGTGCGACATATGCCAAGGGATGGCTTATCATGTTGGGGGCGAGTAGAACGTCGCCGGTGCCTGGAAACGGGATGAGGCGAAGGCATGCACACCGGCGAATCTTACCCAGCTTCAGGGCTCTCCGTTGAGATAACACCCCTACTGCTGCTCTACGGGGTCTCCGCATGATCACTATGGCAAAAGTGAGGACAAGGTTGCTCCTTGAGCTGCTTCCTGGAGGTAGGAGAAGGCAAGTCTTGCTCCCTCCTTCCTATATGATCTGGTCTAGTGCTAAAGAAGCGATCCCCCTTGCATGGGTGCCCTGGGGGCTTATATAGGCCCGCCCCTCAGGGAAACAATGGTAATCCGGCTGGGTGCGGGTCCTAGCCGTCTGTCTCTCAGGCCGCCGTCTTCTCTGCCGACTGTTGGGGCCCGCCGACTGGTGGACCCCGTCGACAGGCCCGGTACGGAGCCGACAGGCCCTGTCCACCGCGGGCGGGTCATGCCGGTTGCGGATTACCATAGTCGTGCTTCTAATGACGCTGGCTTGGTCATGGGGTCGTGGCAACAGTGCCGCCGCCTGACGAACGATCACTGTTGCCATTCCCCGTCTTGTCTGGTTAATGGCGTGCGGGGCCCATGGTAGCGGCTGGCCAACTCCCAGGGGCCGACTCCCAACGGGTCCGTCTTGTGGTGCTCTTGCCGTCTTCTGTACCCCCGTTGATGGGTGGGACCCACCGTCTCTGGGCCGTACAGGCAGGCCATCATGGGCACAGTCCGCCACCCACGCGGGATGAGGTCAGGGCTGGCATGGCAACAGTGCCGTGCCGGATGGAGATCTCCATCGATACTGTGCACTGTGGCCATGCCAGCCCTTCGCAAGCGGGGGCAGGGATGGGCCACGCGGTGACCGTACCACATCCCGTCCATCATGGCGAAGGCAGGAGGTGGTCGGAGTCGCGGGCCGACTCCCCATAGCCGGCTTCTCTGGAAGCCGCCAGTTAGGAGTCGGCTTATCTCGAAGTCGTCCCTGGGACTCGGCCTTGAGGGGCAGTCGGCGGCCTTGCTGCCGACTCCCAGAAGGCGTCTCCTTATCGTGGGGTCTTGAGGGGCGCAGTCCGCCCCGATGTCTTGAAAGGTTCAGGGGCTCGGGTTAGCCTACCCGCGGCCCATAACTCCGACACTAGTTGAGGGTAAAGTAACGATGTGTGTTGGAAGTGGTTCCAAGATTGATATGGTCATCATCGTACACTCCCTATATTTTCAAGATTAGTGTTGAATGTAAATAAATGTTATTTGGTGTTTGCGTTGAGCATAAATATGACTAAATCATGTTTTATTGTGATACGATTATTCATCTAAGACAGAGAATAAATTGTTATTCTGTTTACATGAATAAAACCTTCTATGGTCATACACCTAATGTTGATGGTTTATTGAATCTTGATCATGGTGATACACATATTCATAATATTGATGCCAAAAGATGCAAAGTTGATAATGATAGTGCAACATATTTGTGGCACTGTTGTTTGGGTCATATCGGTGTAAAGCGCATGAAGAAACTCCATAAAGATGGATTTTTTGAATCATTTGATTATGAATCATTTGATGCTTGCGAACCGTGCCTTATGGGCCAGATGACTAAAACTCCGTTCTCCGGAACAATGGAACGAGCTAGTGACCTATTGGAAATAATACATACTGATATATGCGGTCCAATGAGTATTGATGATCGTGGCGGGTATCGTTATTTTCTGACCTTCACGAGATGATTTAGCAGATATGAGTATATCTACTTAATGAAACACAAGTCTAAAACATTTGAAAAGTTCAAAGAATTTCAGAGTGAAGTGGAGAATCATCGTAACAAGAAAATAAAGTTTCTACAATCTGATAGTGGAGTAGAATATTTGAATTACGAGTTTGGCCTTCATATAAAACAATGTGGAATAGTTTCACAGTTCACACCACCTGGAACACCACTTTGTTATGGTGTGTCCGAACGTCGTAACCACACTTTATTGGATATTGTGCACTCTAGGATGTCTCTTATCGATTTACCACTATCATTCTGGGGTTATGCATTAGAGACAGTTGCATTCACTTTAAATAGGGCATCATCGAAATCCGTTGAGACGACGCCTTATCAACTGTGGTTTGGCAAGAAACCAAAGTTGTCGTTTCTTAAAACTTTGGGGCTATGATGCTTATGTGAAAAAAATTCAACCTGATAAGCTCGAACCCAAATCGAAGAAATGCATCTTCATAGGATACCCTAAGGAAACTGTTGGGTAGACCTTCTATCACAGATCCAAAAGCAAGATTCATTGCAAAGAATAGATCCTTTCTACAGAAGAAGTTTCTCTCGAAAGAAATGAGTGGGAGTGAGGGAGTCCCGGATTAGGGGGTGTCCGGATGACCGGACTATAAACTTTGGTCGGACTCCTGGACTATGAAGATACAAGATTGAAGACTTCGTCCCGTGTCCGGATGGGACTTTCCTTGGCGTGGAAGGCAAGCTCGGCGATACGGTTATGTAGATCTCCCATTGTAACCGACTCTGTGTAACCCTAGCCTTCTCTGGTGTCTATATAAACCGGAGGGTTTTAGTCCGTAGGACGAACAACAATCATACCATAGGCTAGCTTATAGGGTTTAGCCTCTTTGATCTCGTGGTAGATCTACTCTTGTACTACCCATATCATCAATATTAATCAAGCAGGAGTAGGGTTCTACCTCCATCGAGAGGGCCCGAACCTAGGTAGAAACATCGTGTCCCTTGTCTCCTGTTACCATCCGTCTAGATGCACAGTTCGGCACCCCCTACCCGAGATCCGCCGGTTTTGACACCGACATTGGTGCTTTCATTGATAGTTCCTCTGTGTCGTCATCTTTAGGCCCGATGGCTCCTCCGATCATCAACAACGACGTGGTCCAGGGTGAGATTTTTCTCCTCGGACAGATCTTTGTATTCGGCGGCTTTGCACTGCGGGCCAATTCGCTTGGCCATCTGGAGAAGATGGAAAGCTACGCCCCTAGCCATCAGGTCAGATTTGGAAGTTTGAACTACACGACTGACATTCGCAGAGACTTGATCTTCGACGGGTTCGAGCCACAGCCGAGCGTGCCGCACTGTCATGATGGGCATGATCTAGCTCTGCCGCTAAACAGTGCCCAGGAGGCCGCCTCAGTGTCCGCTCCGACCCTTAGTTCGGAGCCGATTGCGCCGATCGAAGATGGGTGTCTGGACACCGCCTCGGGGGCTGCAATCCCTACGGCGATCGAGCCGAACACCAGTCTTGTCCTTTGTGAAGCTCGCGACTCCAAGGTGCCGGACTCCTATCCGGACTCCGAACCTCCTGCGCCCCTGCCAATCGAACCCGATTGGGCGCCGATCATGGAGTTCGCCGCCGCGGACAGCTTTCAGCACTCGCCCTTCGGCAACATCCTGAATTCACTAAAGTATCTCTCTTTATTAGGAGAGCCCTGGCCGGACTATGGTCAGCAAGGTTGGGATGCGAATGACGAAGAAATTCAAAGCCCACCCACCACCCACTTCGTAGCCACTATCGATGATTTAACCGACATGCTCGACTTCGACTCTGAAGACATCGACGGTATGGACGCCGATGCAGGAGACGACCAAGACCCAACGCCTTTAGGGCACTGGAAGGCCACCTCGTCATACGACATATACATGGTGGACACCCCAAAAGAAGGGAATGGCGAGGGAACAACGGAGGATTACCCCTCCAAGAAGCAGCCTAAGCGCCGACGTCAGCGGCGCCGCTCTAAATCCTGCCAAAGCAAAAACGGCGATTCCGGCACGGGAGATGATAACACCCCGAACAGTGCCGAAGACAACCCCCTCCAGCTGGATTCAGCACAAGAGGATGGAGAAACCAGCCCTCATGAGAGAGCGGCACACAGACAGGTAGAGAACGATAATTACATGCCTCCCTCCGAAGACGAGGCAAGCCTCGACGACAACGAATTTGTCGTGCCTGAGGATCCCGTCGAACAAGAGCGTTTCAAATGCAGGCTTATGGCCACGGCGAGTAGCCTCAAGAAAAAATAGCAGCAGCTTAGAGCTAACCAAGACTTGCTAGCCGACAGATGGAATGAAGTCCTTGCGGCCGAAGAGTATGAACTAGAACGCCCCTCCAAGAGCTACCCAAAGCGCAGGTGGCTACCCCGATTAGAGGAGGAAGCACCTAAACCTACATCACCAGCGCACGACGCGGCCGACCGGCCACCTCGTGGCCGTGACAGAGAGGCCTCTCGGCCATCACTTCAAGCCGCACCCCGGCGCCGCTATACCAAGGCACGGGGAAATGCGTCGGACCTGCAAGACATATTGGAGGACAAGGCAAGGCAAACAAGATCAATCTACAGATAGTGCGGGCGCCCCACGACACGTGACGACAACCGTCACGCCGGATATGGCAAATACAGCCAGGCCGAACACATCAGACAAAGCTCATCTGGGCTATGTCGTGATATAGCCCAGTACAGAGGCGCCTCACACCCAGTATGCTTCACAGATGAAGTAATGGATCATCAAATCCCCGTGGGTTTTAAACCCGTAAACATTGAATCATACGATGGCACAACAGATCCTGCGGTATGGATCAAGGATTATCTCCTTCATATCCACATGGCCCGCGGTGATGATCTACACGCTATCAAATACCTCCCACTCAAGCTTAAGGGACCAGCTCGGCATTGGATTAACAGCTTGCCAGCAGAGTCAATTGGTTGCTGGGAGGACCTGGAAGCCGGATTCCTTGGCAATTTCCAGGGTACCTATGTGCGACCACCAGACGCCGATGACCTAAGCCACATCATTTAGCAGCCAGAGGAATCGGCCAGACAATTCTGGACACGGTTCTTAACCAAGAAAAATCAAATAGTCGACTGTCCGGACGCAGAGGCCCTTGCAGCCTTCAAACATAACATCCATGACGAATGGCATGCCCGGCACCTAGGACAGGAAAAGCCGAAATCCATGGCAGCCCTCACAACACTCATGCCCCACTTTTGCGCGGGAGAAGACAGCTGGCTAGCTCGTAGTAATAACATGACCAAAAGCCCTGGTAATTCGGATACTAAGAACAACAATGGTAGGTCGCGTCGCAAAAACACAAGCATCGCATTAATGGCGACAATGCGGAGAATACGGCAGTTAACGCCGGATTCCGAGGCTCTAAACCCGGTCAATGGAAAAAGCCATTCAAAAGAAGTACTCCGGCCCATCCAATTTGGACCGAATACTTGATCACTTGTGCCAGATACACGGCACCCCCGAAAAACGAGCCAATCACACCAACAGGGATTGTTGGGTGTTCAAGCAGGCAGGCAAGTTAAGCGCCGAAAACAGAGACAAGGGGCTGCATAGCGATGACGAGGAGGAGCCCCGGCCGCCGAACAATAGGGGACAGAAGGGCTTTCCCCCACAAGTGCGGACGGTGAACATGATATACGCAACCCACATCCCTAAAAGGGAACGGAAGCGTGCACTTACGGACGTATATGCATTGGAGCCAGTCGCCCCAAAGTTCAACCCATGGTCCTCCTGCCCGATCACTTTCGATCGAAGGGACCACCCCACTAGCATCCGCCATGGCGGATTCGCCGCATTGGTTCTAGACCCAATCATTGACGGATTTCAACTCACTAGAGTCCTTATGGACGGCGGCAGTAGCCTGAACCTGCTTTATCAGGATACAGTGCGAAAAATGGGCATAGATCCCTCAAGGATTAAACCCACAAAGACGACCTTTAAAGGCTTCATACTAGGTGTAGAGGCCAACTTTACAGGCTTAGATACACCAAAAGTGGTCTTCGGATCCTCGGATAATTTCCGAAGGGAGGAGTTAATCTTCGACATAGTCCCGTTCCGCACTGGCTATCACACCCTGCTCGGACGAACCGCATTTGCAAAGTTCAATGCGGTGCCCCACTACGCATACCTCAAGCTCAAGATGCCAGGCCCTCGAGGAGTCATTACGGTCAATGAAAACACCGAACGCTCTCTACGAACAGAGGAGCATATGGAGGCGCTCGCGGCGGAAGTACAAAGTAGCCTCTCAAGGCAATTCTCCAGTCTGAGTATTAAACGTCCGGACATCGTCAAGCGCGCCCGGAGTAACCTACAACAAGACCGCCTGGCACGTTCTGTGCAAGCGTAGCAGTGCGGCCCCAACCCCAGCCCTCGCGAAATTGCGAAACCAGTACTACACGTACGTAATTACGCTCTAGAAATACCACGGGCATAAGGGGAGGGGCACAAGCACGGCTCGCCCAAAATACGGCTCAACCGCACTAGGGGCTCCCAATTTTCTCATTTCTTTTTTCTTACTTTCAGGACTCCATTCTCCGGAAGGCCTGTCCGGCAGTACAATCGCCGAACACATGATGCAACAGCCAGAAAGGTAGCAAGCTACGTCGAATGTCTAGGTGGTCTCTATAACAAGCTAAATACCTGTCTTACATAAAGTCTCGCAGCTTGCCCCTGGAGGGGGACATGTCAAATAATCCCATCTCTTGCTTATCGCACTATTTGTATCATTCTGCTCTCACAGCAGCCTTTTAATAAACAATAGATAGCTCTTGTCTATTATTGCATTCACCTTTTATGTAAATATGTTCATTTATGACATTATGCAACCGTGCACTTTGGTACGGCCAATACACCAGGGGCTTAAGTACCCCAGAATATGGTGTGAGAAGTCCGAACACTCTCACGAGTGGGGCACCCCGAACTTATAGCATTATATGCATCGGCTCCGAATCATGTCTTGGGTCAATAGTTGGGTTTGCCCGGCTCCCATGTTTTGGTACCTTACCACTACTAGGGAAATGCCTAGCAGCTGCGCGGGTTTTGGGTGTATCAGTAGCGCGGGTGCCCGCGCTACTGATACGGCGCCACAGCTAACTTGTAGCAGTAGCGCGTGTTCACACACGCTATTGCTATACATGGTTACACTACTAGGGAAAAGCCTATACACAGAATCTTACCAGCAGCGCTCCCTAAAATACTACGCTACTGCTATTTAGCAGCAGCACGTGTTAGAGAAACGCGCTGCTGAGAGGAAAATAGCAGTAGCGCGTCC
>NC_041391.1:103200291-103201428 GCF_002162155.2 Triticum dicoccoides | reverse complement strand
GCTATAGAAGTTAGCTGCAGCGCGCTTATGGGAAAACCGCTACTGCTAAGATCAGCCCACAAGTTTAGTCCCACCTCGCTCCGTGAATAGGGTGTTTACCACCTTAAATATGTTATTTCTGAAACTACCACAACCAGTTGGTCTTCACTGAACTCTATGTGTAAAATTTGTGGCTGCAATATGAGTCCTTTCCGGTTCCTACCGGATAGGACTCATATTGACAATTCAGATTATACACAAAAAGATCATTGATGGCCAATGTATTTTTGCATTGACGTAATTTTTGTATAGTTACACTTAGCAGTAGCAGTTTATGTGCAACGCGCTACTGCTATTCTGATTATCTATAGCGCGTTTCAGCAAACGCGCTACAACTATCCCTACCTTATCCCCACGCACACGACCGACCCTCACTCACACTCTCACTCTCGCCCCCGTGCCGATAACCGTCGTCGTGCGTCGCCGCCGCTGCCGCATTCGTCCGTCCGCCGCCGAGGTACTTCCCTCCTTCCGTCCCTCCTCCCTCCTCCTCGCACATCCTCCCTCCGCCTGCGGCTGCCCCTCCCTCCTCCGCCACCGCCCTCCTCCCTCCGCCTGCAGCTGCCCCTCCTCTCTCCTTCGCCGGCAGCCCTCCTCCCACCGCCCTCGACCTTGCCGCCCCTAGCTACCTCTCCGTCGCCCCAACCCCTGCCACTAGTTAGTACTAGATTTAGTAGTTGTAGATGTTAATTTAGGGTTCATAGCTAGTACTAGATGTTAATTTAGTTAGTACTAGATTTTTAGTAGTAGTAGATGTTAATTTAGGGTTCATAACTAGTTTAGTAAGTAAATTAATAAACTAGTTGAAGTAGTTGAATTAATAGAACTAATGTATTTTTAGTAAGATAATTAATATAACTAGTTGAACTACTTTATTTTTAGAAAGAACTAGTTTTTTCTATTTATAGTAAGTTTATATTTAGTAAGAACTAGTTGAATTAATAAAACTAGTTGAACATGTCATATTTGTTGTTATTTTTTAGTTTAAGCAATTATTCGGGATGTATTAGTGATAACTTATATGGTTTCAGGTGACCACCGTCGTCCCCGTCACCGACCCCCTCCGACATCCCCGCCGTCGTCCCCGTCACCGACCCC